>NC_072733.1:210593450-210822196 GCF_026930045.1 Uloborus diversus | reverse complement strand
TGGCACAAAATTCCACTGAACATTATTCAACACTTGTATGACTCGATTTCTTGGCGAATCCAAGCTGTATTACACGGCAAATGTGGTCCTACACCATACTAATAAATAATTCTTAATAAATCTAAAGTCTTTCCATTATTTTGATAACTACCTGACCAATAAATATACAAACTGAGGTCACAAAAAAATATTTTGCAAAACTTAGTCCACATCGATTTTGTCCCCTTCAAAGTACTCTCTATTTGTTGCTATGCATTTACCCTATCTTTTCCACTCTTTAAAGAACCTTTGGAAAACCTCAAGAGTTAGGCTCTTTAGTTGTCTTGTCATTTCTCACTTTATTGAGTTTAAATCTTCTCAGTGACGTCCCCTCATCACATTTTTGCATTTTGGAATAGGAAAAAGTCGCAGGATGCAAGATCTGGCAAACAAAGATGATGATCAAGGATGGTGATTGAATTTTGTGCTAGAAACTGGCGAACAATCAATGCTGAATGTGCTGGTGCATTGTAATGGTGAAGGATCCATCCATCACCTTGAGTCAAATTTGGTCGCACACGATGCATGCAATCTTTCAAATGTTAATTGATTCGTTGATCTGTGATTTCATCAATTTCTTTTTTTGATGAAGAGAAAAACAAGGACAATAGAAAATAACATAACTTGCAACATACTCGCAGTTTGGCGATCTGCCAAGCACTGACAACTCATTAGGTCTCAGGCAGTTATCACCGACAGTTAGTGGGACTATTGTCCGCATCATTGGCTGCTAGATTACATGAGTTTGCATATTTATTGGACAGACTACGTGTATACTTGGACAAATTGAGCATATTTGCATGATATTTATTGAAGATGGGCACACATGATCTTAAATCTGCTGTAAATCTTAAAACTATATTGACAGCATTCACAAATTTCAAAGATATTTGGACTTTTTGTAGGAATTTTGAGGCAGTGTACAGTGGGAGGGGGGGGGGGGGGGCAGACACACGCATCTTCTTTGAGCACCCACGTTTTTGTGTACCAATGTTTAGCACTCAAAACTTTTATCACAAATACAATTTTTTGTAAATGTTTAATATATTTTTTTTAATAATTAAAAAAACGAGCTGACTTCAGGAGTGACAAACCATGCCCTAGCTTTTTTACAGCGTTAGCAGCGATGGTTTAAACCAGAGATGATAGTGGATTCATGTAAAATTTTTTGAAGACAGTGTGAAATTTTTGGAAACTATGAGGAAGCTCAACCCCCCCCCCCCCACACCCACCCTAAAAAACTTTTCAAATATGCAAACAAAAATCATTGAAATCATTGAATTTTTTTTTTTTTTTTTTTTTTAATAGTAATTTTTCAGTTTTAGAGCATGTCAGTTCAAAATTTTCAGAAATTTCGGATCACAAGCTCCATAGATGTGAAACCTCCAATCACTGACAATGGCACAACCCTTTTGCAAGAGAGAATGCCATCACAGCTCAACAATAAATATCTACGTGCTGAACCTCCATGGTCAACATGATCAGTGGAGGAGTCTGGTTAACCCCAAGATTGCAAATGAATGACAGTGCTCCAATAAGAAAATATGAACACTCTCTTGCGGATTACACAATTTTATTTTTCGGAAAACTTACTTTTCAATTTTTAAAAAAAATAGGTTTTCAATTTCGGGAATTCCAGGACATTGTATAAAATTCAAGGACATTCCAGGACATGAAAAGAAAATCAGGAATTTTAGGAATTATAAAACAACTCCGAGCCCTGCTATAATCATTTAATGGCCCAAACAATTGTACTCATTATAGGAACTTACATTTTCTTTACCCCATTTTCGTTGATTTTTTTAATATTGGACACCGAGTTGATCAAAATTGTTGACAACAGTTCACCAAGGCCTTCAAATATATACCTAGAAAATAAAGTTGGTTGCTAAATACAAAATTCTTAAATAAACGTCCAAGAATTTGTAAAATATTTTTTTACATACTTAATTTTTTTCGGTTGCAGAACAGGTGCTAGTGCTTCATCAATTCTGCTCAAATCTGCATTTAACCTTACTACTTCAGGTTCAGCTTCTTGGTCATCTTTACGATTCATGTAGGAGCTCTGTAATTAGAAAAGTAACCAAAGAAAGTTTACACACATCTCACTAAAGAAAAAACGATGGCTCACTAAAGAAAAAAAATGATGAAGTAAAGAAAAGTCTCATCACAATTTTTATTTTGCAAATTCAAAGCAGGAAAAGAGTAACAAAATAACAAACTTTCAAAAAAAAAATCTCATTCATAAACGAGAAAAAGAAGAAAATACAACAAACAATTATTTGCTTGGTCTACATATAAAGAACACAAGTAAATTAATTTGTTGAATCAATACAACTGTCTGTATTGCAACCATCATTTATACGTTTTCTTTATTTTTATTCCCTTAAAAAATGTTTGCAGAACTGCCTAAAGCTGAAATAAACCTCATTTGATACAAAAGTGAGTCCTTATATATTATATTCTAAAATACATTTTTAAAACATACTTGTTTTGATAATGGAAGCAAGTAGAAAAAACTGTGCGCTCTGACTTCTAAATGCAAGATCAGTAAACAAGTATCAGCAAGATCTTCAAAATCCTTTGCAAGCTGCTTCAAGCATCTAAATATTGATTTTTAATTACTTTAAAAAACATAACATTTGATGTTACTTTAAAAAGAGAAACATAACATAAACATTCATTTTAATCGTCATTTGAGACCTAGCATAAAAACACTTACGTCTGATTAATTCTTTGTATGCCCCCAGTAGCTTCAAAATTATCATCCTAAAAATAAAAACTACATATGATTCCCTATGTAAAATATAAATTTAAGCATTACATTTTCAAAGGCAGCATAGAAAAAGGAAAAATGTTACTAACATATGTAAAACACTCCAGCAAATATTTTACACAAGGACCAGCAAAATAAAAAAAAGGAAGGAAAGTACTAAAAGAAAAAACAGCATTTTGAGAAAGATTTTTAAGAAAGCCTTTTGTACCCAAAAAAGATGGAAAGCAAAAACTTTACATAGGAAAAACACTGATGCTACATTGTCGGCCATGCTACAACATAAGTCAACTACTATAAGTCAACTAGAAATCTCGGTGTCAAACCAGGGGCACACGGAGTTTACTAAGCTCATCTCAGTTTTCTTGACTGAGGACTCTTGACTGAGGGGTGTAAGGCAGATGTTCCAGTTCTTCGGTTAACCAAATACGGAACCCCTTTGGGTGAAGTTCCCAAGCACGCTTCAGTCATTTTATTGGTCCACTGAATGGACATAAGGCTGAGTAGACACGGGCAACAAACCCAGATATGTGGTGTGGAAGCGTTAGGTGCTACCACCAAGCCACTGGGCTTTTGAAACTATATGTACTGTTATAAAAAGTGAAACGATGAGAAATTAATTACTTGTGCAGAATATATTTGTTATAATCCTGTGATACCCTGAAATACCTAAATCTTATTAAATATTGAAAAAAGAATTGATAAAAAAAAAGTGTAACCAGTAAATTTTAAAATGGTAAATTTCCTTAGGCTATTCCATAATTCATTTTAATGGTAAATATACATTTTAAGGGATATTAAATAAATTAAGAGACCTTGACTACCTAGACCTTGCTGACTTTTCTTTATTGTAAGATGTAATAAAGAAAAAAAAGTCAGCAAGAATTATACCATTAGAAAATGATGAAAGTATTTAAGAGGGAACAATTTTGAATTTTGTTAATGTCAGTAAAAGTAATTCAGCACAGGGAACAGTGCTTGAAAGTGTGGATGATTTAAAACGCTCAAGAGTAATTATATAATAACAAAAACTTTTGGCATGGCAGTTGTAATAACTGGTAGTGTACTGTTACTATCACCTTCAGAAAAGAAAGTATATCAATCAATATCCTTCTTCTAAGTCTTTAATAAATTACTTAGCCTTTAATAAATTACTTTTATCAAAATCCAGAGGATTTTCCACCTCATACAGCTGCTGTAAGAGCTTTTATGGAAAGAAAACTATCAAGATCTCAAAAACTTTTCAGCCATTTTTTCATTAAGACCTAAGCGACTAGAACGAAGGTTGGTTCAAAAACTGGTGGTTGAAATATTAGGTCAAAATTTTTAAAAGAAAAAGTTATACATTCAACTATCTCAAATCTACAGCTAGGCACAATGGTATGCTTGGTAAGTTTTGTGCAAACTTACAGTGAGCAATACAATGGCTTTTAGCTGGGTGACTATGTAGTTTAGACAAATGCTCTTTAATTTACTATTTATTCAGTAAATATCATTAATAAAACCCTGGCAACATTTAGATATAAAAAAATCTGATAACTTGGACATGTAGGAAATACTGAATCAGGTTTTAAATTTTTTTTTCTTTTTAAATCCAAACTTTTTTTTTTTTTCATTATTTTTAACAAAACATTTTTTCCCTTAAATTCAATTTAACATTCTCCAAAATAAATATTCTGACATTTTTCCATTCTTTCAAACCTCTAGTAGCCTTTTTTTTAAAAACCTGACAATCCAAACAAAAAACAGAATAATTTTCAGTCTTAAAAAATAAAAGTAGGTGAAATTTATAAAGACATTAAAAAAAAAAAAACACTACATTAAAAACTAAGTTTAATGAATGGAAACTTCTCTAATTACAATGCATTCAATGTATCAAACTGTTAATTCAAACTACAACCTGAGTAAAAACTTTAAGGCCAGTAAAAAAAATTGAGAATATGGGAAAATGAAGTTAAAGGGATTTTAATATTGTTGAACTAGCAATCATTAATGTTCATTTGAAAGAAATAACGCAATATTTAAGTTTTTTAAAGTATGCTTTTACAGAAAAGTATTAGTATAGTATTTCAGCATGAGTAACAACTTTAAGACCACCAGTATTTCTTAAATACAAAATGTAGATTTACTGGAATAAATATCACAGCAGTTGATGTGATTGTGGAAACCCTCCAACTTGTAGTTTTTCATTAATTTCTAAGAAGTTTTGGTGCTCTTTGTGAAGATGTCGAAAGGTAAGTTAACTGATCGTGAAAGAGGGCAGATTGAAGCTTTTTCTCCAACGGGGATGAGTAGCCGTACTATTGCCAAAAAATAGGAAGATTAAAGACTGTGGTCAATAATTTATTGAGATTGAAAGACGATTATAGTAAAAAAATCCCGGTGGAAGACCTAGAGCTTTGTCCTCGCGTGATGAAAGAAGTGTTTGCAAACTTACATCAACTGGGAAGTACTGAACCAGGAAACTTATTCAGGCGACAGGCTTAAATGTTTGTCAAAAACGATATATAACACATTTAGAAGGTGTGAAAGTTTTGTTTAGGTGGCAAAATTGGCTAAGCCACAGTTACTGAATAGGCACAAAATAGAGCGTTTGAACTTCAGATAAAAAGTCATGACTTGGGATAATCAATGGATAGAAATATTTTTTCTAATGAAAATAAGTGGAACTTGGATGTACCACATGGATGGAAGTACTATTGGCATGATTTACGAAGGGAAAAAGAAATATTCTCAAAGCGCCAATTGGGTGGAGACTATGTCATGACTTGGGGATGCTTTTGTTACAATGGTATGGACTCAACTGTGTTTGTTTCAGGTAAAATGAATTCACAAGCATATCAAAATGTCCTCCCAAGTCATCTTTTACCAAATGCTGAATTTATTGCTGGAGAAAATTGGAAATATCAGCTAGACAATGCACCTACCCATTCGAGTAACAATACACATAATTGGTTAAAAGTCAACAATGTTGTCATGTCAACAACTTTGAAATGGTCAGCTATGTCTCCAGATCTCAACCCAATCAAGTACTTATTTGGTAACTTAGCAAGAAGTTTATGCAAATGGGAGACATTTTATTTCATCAATAGGCCTGAAATCTACTATTGAAGATGAATGTTATAAAACAGATCCCGAACTTGGTCAAAGCAAACAAGAATATTTGAAGTAATTCGAAGAAATGGCTCCTGCATAAGATTCTAAATGTTTGTATTTCTTTCTTCCTATGCTTTTTTCTACGTTGGCCTTAAAGATTTTACTCAGCTCCTTCAGGCTCAAATATTGATCTGTAGTACTTTCTGATAAGATAATTACAAATCATTATTTTGTCATTTTTTGCTTGTATTTAAGGTTAATAATTATCACTCAAATTATGTTTTGATCTTCATGTCCAATTCTCAAAAACATTTACTGGCCTTAAAGTTTTTACTCAGACTGTAAATATATTTATATTAGTAGGTAGAAATATGCATTTTTCTAAAGAAATCCTAAATTTTAACTCCTAAACCCTACATGTTGCCATTTGTAACCTATCAAATTCAGTATTTTAAAGTATCATGAGAACAAATTAACTATTGTTGCTAAGAAACTAATAAAATCCTCACAGAAGATGCTTATAAATCCAATTGAAACTTGTAAGTAGCAGAAGTAATTGGATGGAAAAAGATATAGATTTATTTTTCAGCATTTCTAAACTATAAATATTTTCTTTTGTTTTGTTTTAATTGTGAAAAAATAACTGCTTATTGTTCTTCTATGATGAATGAAACTTTACTACGTAACGCATAAGGTACTTTTACAATATTAAACAAACTATTTGCTGCTTTTTCAGTTGAAGCCCAATGTTGCTAAATGATTTTTTAACTATAAACCATACTTAAATTAAACTATGGTTTTTTAAAGCATTCTCCCCATAATTTGAACATGAGTTAAAAGCCAAAAATGTGCAAATTATTTATCACATACAAAATATTAAAGAAAATTCCACATGAGTTACAAAAGAAAACTTACATATCTTCACTAAACAAACAAAAATACTACTATTCACTATTTTCTCTCCCTCCCCCATTTTTTTTCCTACAAAAATAAAAAGAGCAGTACCTTTAAATGAAAAAAAATATCAGAAAGTTCACTCATAGAAAATACAATGGCATAAAATAAATACCATACACTACTTCTGTAAAACATTCACTTATCTTACATTGAATTTCTCATGCAAAGCGGATGCAATGCTTGATTGTATATCACAGGTTAGGGGTAAGCTTTCAGCAAAGCTTATGATGTTGTTCGAAAACCATTCCTAAAAACGAAAAATGTATTCAGACATTGCATTATTGTAATTACCACAATTTTTTTGCAACAAAAGTAGAGTTTCCAATCTCACGCCAATCTCAGTCCCGCGGGATTTCGGGATTGTAAAAAACCAATCCCGCGGGATCCCGTGAACACACGGGATTGACTATTCTTCTAAAAGTTAAATTTACAAATAGAAAAAGTTGTGCATTTTCAAAGGGACTGCTTTTGTTACATGAATTAGTTGTTATCTCGAAATTCGTATGCTAAATGTGGAGTACTACAAAGTCACATCTCAATTAGCGAATATTGTTTGTTATGCAAAAGTGTACTTTAAAAACGTCAAATGCGTCTTAACAAAGCATGGCTCGTATGAGATGGGACAAGATTTTTGCTCAAAAATAATAGGTTCGATGAAAACGCACGATGTGGCTCTACTGCAGTTGGTTTTACTGGAGATTCAATAGTTGCGGACATTTAGCAAAAGAGATCTGTTAACTTCACCCCCTTCTAAGATCGATTTTCTTTTTTTCTGGAGAATGTCATGTTAGGGGTTTTTGCTCATGAAATCCAAACTTCGACAAAAATGAGCATGTTTGATTAGTGTAACTTTCCTTGTTGCTTCATTCACGTTGGTTATTGCATTAGTGCCTTTGATTTGTTAGTTCTATCCTAGTTTCTGTCACCTCTTTTAGATTTGTGCTAAATACTGAAGATAGCTCAGCTAGTTCATACAACATAATTTTTAAGATACCACCCACATTTATATTATCAGCTTCACCGTCACAAAGACATCAAAAGGTGATTTCTACAGGTTAGAGTGCAGAAATAAAAAATAATGTCATGTTTTCCTTGCTTTCTTCTTCGGAAGAAAATATTCTGCACATTTAGTAAGTTAAAGGTTTCGAGTGAATTCCTAAGGTTTATAGAAGCATTCCAACAATGCATTCAAGCTACTCTACTTCATTTGATTTTGCACTCTGTAATACACTTTTTTAGTTTCTTCTAAAGCTCAATTTTCTAGGTTTCAATATTTAGAGATGGTTTTCGAAAAGTCTTGTAATTTTTATGCGTTTTCCCATTTGCTAAACGTATGAACACTAAAACCTCGAATGAGAATACCAATTCATTCTCAGAAAAAATGCGCTTTATTTTTATTGTTTTCTTAAAAGGTAAATCTACCGTTCACCATATAAGACAAAGTTTTTGTTGCTCTTCTTTCAGGTATACAGGAAGGTTATTAAAACTTTGGATGATACTTGTAAAAATATTCGTTTTGAAGACGGCTAAAATTGGGAAACGTTTGTATGGAAAATCATAGTCGGATTGGAAATCCCGCGGGATTCTTCTCTTAATCCCGCAGAATTAATTCCGCTAAAATATTGTGCCGGATCCCGCGGGAAATGAGATCAAGATTGGGGGATTGGAAACTCTAAACAAAAGTACAGTCATCCCTCGATACTTTGCGATTTGACTTTCGCAGCTTCACTACATCGTGGTTTTTTCTTTCTTTTTTTTTTTTTTTTGAAATATAGTAATTAGCCTTTTTTATGTGCTCATATAAATTTTTTCTACAAAAGAATAACAAAGTATATGTCTTTTAAGTAAGGTAAGCTTTTAAGTAAGGTTTGAGGGACTAGTTGTACTAGTAGAGGGAGTGGAGGCATAAAATCGCCGAAGAAAGTGTAGGGAATCGCTATTTCATTTTAACCATTAAGCACTAACTGAAAAGTATAAATCTCTGTATTATTGCTAGGGGATAAATAAATCTGTAAATTGTGTTCAACAATGTACTAGCTTTTTAAGTCGTATACGTAAATGTATAGGAAGAACGGGGGCTCCTACGGTCACTAACGGGCAGTTTCATCATCGAACAAGTTGAGGTTTTTTCATAGACTAGTAGTAGCGTGTAAGAACTGCGTGAGTGTGTAGTTTATCTCCCAATAATTAACAATGTGATATCTATTGCGTCTAACATACCTAATTTTCTCATATTTTGTGCAATATATTAAGTAATACAAATGTAATGGTGGTTAAAGATGCTGTTTTATGTCTAGGGGGCTCTAACAATGATTAAAAACCTATTTAAATTGCCGTAAGTAAGTTTTATGCGCTCCAATTAGAAATATATATACAGAATCCTACTTTGCGGAAATTCAGTTATCGCTGTAAAGTCTGGAACGAATTAACCGCGATAAACGAGGGTTGATTGCATATCATTTACATACCATGCTTTCATGCATTAAAGCTAAATTTCTTAATTTAACAGGATCTGAAATGATTTCACAAGGAGATATCGAATCTTTGGCAGTACAGTAAGACAGGTTTCTAATTAACAGTTCAGATTCTTCCTTATTGCGGAAACGAATTTCTTCTGGAGATTCTTCAAAGTCATGAGACTCCTCTTCGTAATTTTGAACTTTCAAATTGTTCCAATTGGGAAGGGACCTAAAAATATAAAATATGATATTTAAACACAATTTTTTTTTGCAATCATGATTTAAAAAAAAAAAAAACAGACTGTTTGAAAGAAAACAAAGTACCATTGTATTACACAAAAATATTAAGACTCATTGCTTTTACTAATTTAAGTGAAACACCAACTATTAATTTTTTACAAATAAAGGGGGTGGGGTTTCCAAAGATGCATTTTTATAGCTTTAAATTAATGATACATAGAAATTCTGGTTTAAAGTATTCAAATTCAGCACCAGTGTTACAAAGTCTTTACAAAGTTTTCAAAAAGGCCTAATTTAATATGGAAGGTTAGTAGAACTTTTTTAAAAAATACTCATTTTTAAAGTGAGTGACTTTAATTTTGAGAAACTCTGTGGTGAGGTTTTGCTTCAGACTTAGACAATGTGCAAAATAAACTACAGCAAAAACATGTCCATAGGGACTTTTTTCAAGAGCTATCATAGCCTTGCTTTTTGAAATGACAAATACGACACTGAAAAAAAAAATCATTAAAACTTGCTTAAAATTCCACCCAATGTTATGTTGTTTCAATTTAAGTGCAGCATGTATTTAGTACTCTCTGAAAATAAACTTTGATATAAAGTTTATCATATTAAAAAAATGTGTTATTATTAAGAAAATGAGTAAAAGTTTGCTTTTGCTTTTGTTGAAAAGCTACTACTGTATATAATATATATTTCAATAAAATATTAAAAGTTTTATGATACGAGGAAGTCCTAAACAGAGGAGCAATGCAAATTACCTTAATAATCGGCTGATATCCTTATCACGAGCCCAAGAAAGGCTAAAAACACGTTGCTGTTCATCCGAAAAATCAGAATGTATGAAAAGCCCTTTAAGAAAAAACATATTAAAAGACACAACACCGAAGTCTTTATACACACATTTTCAACAAAACAAATTAGACTTAAAAACAATGAGGACGTTATTTTTTATTTACAAGAAAATCAATATTAAACTTTTAAAGTTTTTTTTTTTTTTTTCAATGAGGGAAACTAACACAGCAGTTCAAACAACATTTAACTAATAAAAGAGATTATTTTAATAGATTTAGTACTTTTCAAAGACAAAAGAGCATTTGACAAGTCTTTGTTAAGCAAAGACTGCGAACTAGTCACAAGTTTTAAAATCAGCACTGTCATTTTTATCAATCAATTTAAAGTTTACCTTTTTTTAAAAACAAAGTAAACACTTTGAGAAAAAGTTAATCAAATAGAAAAAAAAGTTTCAAGGATGAAATTTCTGAATAAATGTTATTAACAATATAACTTACCTTTATATGCAGAATTACAGTAATCTTTATATTCCAGTAACATATTGCAAACAAGTTGAATGAAATGATTCGAGTAATCAGGAAGAGCAAATATAAGGTCTTCCATTTCTTTTAAACTAGCATTTAGGGTAAATGTACTTAGTAAAATTTCTGTTTTTATGTCAACTTTTTTTAGCTCATCAATATCTGATACTGTTTTCCAAGCTTCCAAGCCTAAGGACATTTAAAAAAAAATTCATATATATAGAGAGAGCAAATGTACAATACTAGAGTAAAAATGTTAAAACATGCATGAAATGAAAAATATTTACTATGAGCAACTTTTTCCATTAATCTGTTCATTTCAATATTGATTTCGTCCAAGAATAGTTTCACACAATCCATGAGAAATGTATGCAAAGGACAATGAGTTCTGAAAAAAAAGGAAAAATCTTTAACATTACACATCCTATTAAACAGCATTTCTCAAGCACAGAATAGTGGGAATTTTCCCTTCAAAATTAATGCATGAAAGTTTCACGAAATTGGAGATAGCTGCATTAAGCATTGAATCACATATAATCTATGCTGTAATTGAAAAAAAAGTATGGGGGAACTCACCTTGGGGTTTGGGAGACTAACCAAAAGACAAGGTGGTTTGAAACCAATTTACATTAAATTATCATTATTTTTTCAATAAAAATCCAAATATTCAGGGTCTCCCCTCCCCCCAAAAATACAGTTTTGAATATAATAGTTAGATACAATTCTTGACTGTGTTGAATTAAAAAGACACACAGGTTTTAGATAGCATTAGACTAACAATTGAAGGTCAATCTTTAGGTTTATGTGTAAGTAGAATTAATTATTACTACATTAAAGATGCTTAAAACTAGCTTTTTGAGTGAAACCTTTTTATCTTAAAAGAAAGATAAGTGCTCTTGAGATATATTACTTAGTCAACATGACAGTGCCAAATTAGTCACTATTTCTACGACTACAATTCCAAATAATATCTGTCATCAAAAATTTCATCTTGGCATAAAACTTGGAACAATGTTAAAAATTTTGAAGCACTGTAGGTATTGGAAGAATTTGTTAGCTTAGCAGTATGATTCAGTTGTTATAAAAACATAATGTAAATAATTCAAAACCAGAATGAAAATGGAGAAGGTGCATTCCCTTGGCAAAGGTTAAGACGTGCGGGAGTCACTGAATGACCCCAGACAAAAACCCAGCCATTTGATAATAAACATCATTTTTCAACTTGTTTATTATTTAAACCATAACGTCTTATATATTTTGACATTGAAATTGAATTTATAGACGTAAGTGTGATTTATAAATGAGCTTTACATCGCACTTATAATGAAAGTATTTCTACGGTTGTTCTTTAAATCAAGTTTAGACACACAGCGGATAATAATGCTTCATGTGAGCTTTAAAAACTTTATAACAACTATAATGCTGTTGCTGGTATTTTTGATGTAGAAACTTGTAGAATTAATGCTAAAAATGCTTCATTTTTTATTGAAAATAAAAAAAAACAAAAAAATCACTAAATTGAGGGCAAACTCATCTAACTATATTTTATATCTTATTTTGCAGTAAAAAAAATCAGAATTATTCATTTTATTTAAATAATTTCCATCCTTTTTGCAATTCTGGATCATATTCACTGAAATTTTCATGATCTAAGAATTTCTCTTTTCTAAAAAATTTTTAGCTCCATATTCTTCATTGATGAAACAACTATTTGATTCAATTACAGCAAAAAATGTCGAAAACAACCTATTTCTTTCTAGTATGCTATTGACATTCCTATTTACATGAAATAACTTCAATACTGAAGGGATATAAATAAAATAACCGTATTAACCCCCTTGAGGGCCAGCGCTCGGAAAACGAAGTGCAGCTATGGGACCGAATGTTCTGAAATGGAACGCCGCCATCGGCTTGAGCATTTACAGCAGTTAAGCCTAACTGAACAAAAATATTCATATAAAATCAGCATCTCAAAATAATGGCTTGAAATTTTAATTTTGCTTAAACAATGTACAACTGATTACTAATTATTAATATAAAGACTATTACATTATTAGAAGGAAGTGAAATAAGTAGAATACTAAAACTTTAACCATGTGCACAAAATTATATGATACGTGCACAAAAACAAAGTTAGAGTTTGACATCGTGAGTGTGGACTCAAAGAAAAAGAAATGTAGCAAAAAAATATGTCCCTTATGTAATTTTGATTAAAACAACTTAGGTCAACGAATTTAAACTAGTTATATTTCCCACGCGACAAGTCTCAAAACTGCTTCATAATTCACTCGAAAACATTCCCTTTCACTCACTTCGCTAACCATTTTTATTGCAGTTTTCCATTCTCCAAATGAAAAAGAATAAATACAGAAGAACAAGATCAGAAAGTACTGAAAAATAATCATAAACTTCAGGCCTCTTGAAATCATTCCTGTACTCTCATTGAACGGGGAATCCCAAAAGTCTGGAACACATACGCAAAAATATTTTAACCTTCCTTCCCTCCCCCATAATTTATTCAGCTAGATGTATATCTCTTTCAATTACTCATAAAAAAAAAGAGAAGCAAAGATATAAACAAGAGCAATTGAGACCTCATAAATCATATGTGCAGAGCAGTGACTCACTGTTGTTTACATAAAAAATAATCTATCCCATTGAGAGGCTCAAATAAGAAACTAAAGCGTGTACATGAAGGTCAAATGCCATGTGACTCGAATATGATCAAAGTTATAGCCATTTAGCGCCATCTATTATCATTTAAATATTCACTTCAATTGTTCCATTTCGAGAAAGCATATACGTGACGCTGGGACATCAGTGTCGATCAGAGAGTGTAGCGGAGAAGTGACGCTGGGCTGATAGGAGAGGAATCGTTGCATAGCGTCCGCGTGACGCTGGATTAACCACTCAAAATAGTTGGTCAGTAAAACAAACGGCAGGACTTGCGGGGTCATGTTATGACCCCAGTAATTGACTAAATGTGTTTTAGTGGAGCAAAAATGCCCGAAATCCGTTCAAGATAAGAAAAGTATGAATCGGTGGCTAGTTTTTTGGCAATTACTATTTGCAGAAGACTTGGGGTCATAAAATGTCATAGCCACAAAATGTCTGTTTAGGTTTTATTCTCACAAATTCATCTTAAATGATAAGTATAAGATATATTTACTCTCTTGTTTCTTTATTAATGCGGGAGCAGTTGTCTTGTCCTGTTATGGACACTTGTTATGTGTCGTGGATCAGAAAGTTACTATGTGTAAACATCGAAAAATGAATGATTCAAAGGATGTGACGTCAGGGCGTGAGCGGATGGATGATGCAATCTCCTGCTGAGAAGGGATAGATAGAAGATTCCAGAAGCTTCCAGGCGGATCTTAGGTACGCATTTCCAGCATGACGTGCTTCATCGTGCGATGTAGGATATAAGAAGAAGAAATTGAGGGCAGAATCACTTCTCGCAGTTTTCATCCTTTCGGCAGTAGATAGCCATTCTTTAACGAATGCTCGCTTATTGAAGCAGCATCTGGAACTTAGCATAGGAAATGGCTGCTTGTTTTGGCTATGAGTGTTAGGCATTTAAATTTTTTGAAACATATTTAGGAAACTTAAGTTAGTTGCATGCTGTTGAAACATGTTATGATTATTTTACTATTTACAGAAGTTACATAAATTACAGTTGTTAAATATTATATTGTTCAATAAAATGAAGTTAGTTTTAATTGACTTGTTACTTCAATCTCCAATGAAACTTTCACGTATGACAAGAAGGCATCTGCTAACCTGTGGAGTTGACTCTATTTTTAGAATTACAAGCGTTTAGCTCACGTGTTGGGCTAACAAAATGACCCTTGCACGTCCTCCCAGGTTAAAAAGATGGAAATGTTTCTGAGAAAGGTAGACATATTTAAAAATCTATCTGACCCTAATAAGACAATGTTTGCATTTATTGGGTACTAAAACCATTTTGGAAATGATCATTTTGTTTTGTTTTTAAGGAGTGAAGTTACATTTCACATGAGTAGCCTTGGTATACAAACAAAATATACTTTTAGAGAATGACTCACTGTGCAAAGGGGACTCTTGCTTCAATAAATGAAATGTTAATTGAATTGTCAGAAAAAAGTATGCAGTCAGAAGCAATTATGCAGATAATGTACAGAGCAGCACATTTTTTTTGAGAAGCAGTGGCAGCTCCTTAATCAGCAAATCCTGACATTTTGTGGAAAGTGCAGGGAGCTGTGGATGCTCAACACATCAGTGAATCTAGTCGGAGGGTAGCTCACGCGCAAGAAGCCCTCCGTGAAAACTGCTATTGAAGCCTAATTAACAATTTGGAAGATTATGATAGAATAAATGTACTAATTGGACAACTGAATTGCAAAGTTGACTAAGAAGCTTTGATTGTTTCTCTGCTAACATTAAAGTTTAGAGGTGTCAGAAGGATACTAATTTTGGATACATTACGTATCAAGGAAGCTTTGGGTGTTATCAGAAATGATGGCAAGTCACTTCTGATACCCATCAGAAACACAAACAGCCCAATCAAAAATTGATGTATTGGAGCTCTTATAAGCTCTTATAAAGAAGAAGCAACCTGCCTTACTTCTAACAGCTGCAAGAGTTTTTCCTGGAAGGATAGTGTGAAACTGCATGGTATTTATTAGTAGACAAGCCAAGTCATATTTGCTCCCTTAAGCTGTGATGTTATACGATTTCTCACTATTTAAGCAGATCAGAGATATGACTAGCTGTTGCAATTCTGTTCTTCCCTAGCTTGAATTGACACAAAATGTAAATAATATTTGAGAGCATATGGGCTTTCAACTTTCATCAAACATTTCACTCAATCTTGGAATATGTACATTAATAGTAAACATTCCTTTAATATTACTTCTAACTGAACCTTCAAAAAAATATATACTAACCCAGATTCAAAGCTCAGCGCAAACTCGATTTCAGAAACAAACTCCTTGAGACTCTTAAAAATAACTGAAAATAATAATAATAATAATAATAAATACATGTAACAAATTGAATAAGTGAAGAAAATAAATAGGAAATGTACAAAAACTAAGTGACAAAAGTTACCAATTATATTTTTTGCAGTTGGCTCACAAACTAGCACTTCATTAGCATCAACTGACTCGACATCTTTCTGCATAAAGAAGTCATGGTTAATATTTTAGGTTTAGCAAATTACTTTATACCTGAAATTATTCAAGGAAAATGCAGTTTTGTAATCTTGGAGTAACTCACTTTGAAGTTCCACTTAGCATGACTTTTTTAAACCCAATTAGAAACAGGTGTTTTATATTTTGAGAAGTTAAATCCCCAAATACTTTAAATTGCAGATAACTAGAAACAACAACGGCAAAAACTCCATGCATTTATATTAATACTACTGCAATAGGTTATTTCATGCATAGTGATTTATTAATAGGAAAAAAATTGAAAAGCCTAAGTCTCAAGACAAAAAAAAAAAATTAATTTGAATTTTGACCTCTTGAATTCAAATTATGTTTTTCGCAATCACGAGTATGTGTGTGTTTGTAGGCATGTGAGTTTATGTGGGGGGGGGGGGGGGGGGTACGTGTGTTTGTGTGTAGGGGGGTATGTGTATGTGTGTAGGCATGTGTGTTAACGTCTGTGTGCAGGTATGAGTGGTGTGGGTAGTTGTGTGTATGAGTGTTTGTGTGTGGGGAGGGAGGAATGTGTATGAGTGTGTAGGCATATGTGTTTGTGTCTGTGTGCAGGCATGAGTGTGTGGGTAGTTGTGTGTGTAGGTGTCTGTATGTATGCGTGTGTGTGTATGCATTTGAGTGTGTGTATGTGTTTGTGTGTAGACGTATGTATGTGTGTGTATGTGTTTGTGTGTGTGTATGTGTTTGTATGTGTGTATGTGTTTGTGTGCGTGTGTGTGTATGTATGCGCGTGTGTGTAGGACATGGATGCAACCTGGAGACGGCTTTCGCTATAGGAGCAGCATCGTGAGGAGGCGGTCGACGGTGATGGTGCGGAGGGTGCTAGCGGGAAAATAAAATGATAGCACATCAAAACAGTCAAATGAAAGCAATAAGCAATCGTGATTGCTGAAAAAAAAAGAATCCTTAACGCTATAACAAAAATTTAATCAACTGATAATGGGGAAAATGTCCATCTGGCTGATATTAATACAAAAGACGATAAAAACAATTGCATGTTCAAACTAAAACCAAGCAAATGTGTTGAAGCATTTCAAATAGAATATGCAAGGACTTTATAAGATAGGAAAAATATAAAATATTTTGAGCATTTGACTTCAAAGAGCTTTTTTTCTTGTTTTAAATAAAGCTGAAAAGATTTTGGGGCAGTAGTGTTAAAATGCGATGGCAAACTATTTTTTTTTTTTTTTGAAACAATGCTGCATGAAGAAAGTTTAATAACGAAATGTGAATTATATTATTTTAAGAATGCTGATATTCTGGTATGTAGGCTGTAATAATAGTATTAGGATAGGTGAACCAGCAAATGAAAACAACGCATTGAATGAACAGCTCAAATTTTAAAATAATAATGGTAATGTTTCAAAAGTTTTTTTCTGATTTGAATTTGTAGCTATAACTGGGTCATTCTCACAAACACGGTCAATTTCATGTCCATGTAAGAATTTACGAATATTGTATGACTCATTCATGGATCATACCACATCAAATCGCCTTAATTACAGTGCTGGTAAAAAAAATTGCATCATCTGCGCCGCAAAGGAGAGGAATATCATCCCGACTGCATTCAACACACAGTTAAGCATCCCGTATCCCAGATGATTTGGGGATGTGTTTCTGATCAAGGGGTTGATGAGTTTCACTTTGTGTAAGGAACAGTAAATGCTCAGGTGTATATTGGCATTTTGGAGGAGAAATTGCTTCCTACTATCCGGGATCACTTTACTTCAGTTCCAAATGTCATTTTCCAGGATGATTCTGCTCCGTGCCATAGGGCAAAACTGGTAAGTAACAATTTAAAAACCTTTATCCTGCCATTAGACTTAAATTGACATGGGGAAAAGTAACTTTTTTTTCTCTAAACTCACATGCAGGTTCAGAAATAGAAAAATGAGCATGGAGTCAGCAATTTGCTTTGACCCGGAAACAGCCCCGATCTACGTAAACAATTATAGGATTCCTGCTGTTAAATGTTTATTTCATAAGTTTTGCAGAATTTTCCATACATTCATTGTTAATCGGTCGACCAAAATTTCTCACATAATCCCATTGTAGAGGATATGCGAGGGAGATGCAATTTATTTTACCGGCACTGTAAATAGTTGGCCGTGCAGTCACGTCTCCGATTTTGTCCATTATTTTTTTTTACGAATAGATATCTATGAGACAAGCTCAAATGAATTTTTAAAGATTTTTTGAATAAAAATTACGATTTGGAGAATTTTTTTTAAATTCGATTTTTGATCATTTTTTGGAGTCACTGTTTTGTCATGAATTTAGAAAAATCTCTCTGATTTCTTTATTTTTCAACCAATTAAGCTGAACTTGGTATCAATTTCAAGCAAATACTTTTCTATTATAATGTAAACAACAGAAAGTATTCTGTGAATAGTTGGGTGTTGCCACTCCTTATCTAAAATCAGTTTTTATGCTTTTTCAATAGGGAGGTTTTATAAGTTTGGAGTAACTACTATGATCTGCATCTTTTTTTTTTGTAGCATATTTAAATCATTTTTAAGCTATGTAGAAAAAGTAGAAGAGTGTTTTTTGTAGTTTTGAAGTAAAAAAAATAAAGTTTGTTTTGCAGAAAATACAAGTTTTCAATTACTTTAAAGCCCTTTTAAGCTTAAAGCCCTTTTGGGGCTTTTTTAGCCCAAAAACCTTTTAGAGAAATTAATACTGGACTATTAAAGGATAAAAATTGAATTGTATCAATTGTTAAGAACAAAAAAAGTTCTTGACTTTGGAAAAGAACTGCACAAAAACCTCCATTTCAGACTTAACGAAAAAACAAAAAACACCTTTGATTGAAAGTATACTAAATATTAAGGAGAATAATTTGAAGAATAGTGCTAAAAAATATTGCTAATGGCATTATTTTGCATGTTTTTGACATTAAAAGATTTAAAAAAAAAAAAGAATTACTCTTGAAAAGTTTCCATAGCATGAACTTGTTTTGGATTAGGTAACACATGACAATGATCCTCCACTCTTACAGTACTCATACAGCACAACTCTAGATTTATCTGAAGAAGATTAATTTTGCTGATTAAAATATATTTTAAAATCTCTTTGAAACTTACTTAAAAATTGATAAAAACTCTGATTTTCTCATCTTTTGATACAAAGAAAATTTCTTCCATCTGCCCTCTTTTTAAAGAGATCAAACAGAAGATATTGAAGGAAATTTGTAAGTTGGTTCTGCAATATAGAAAAAAAGAGTTTGAGATAATTTTAATTGAATTAAGAAATAAAGTAATTTTTTAAAATAAATGCAATCCACACAAGCGCATGCCTTTCATTTCTCATTTTATAATCAACAAAAGCCATGTGTCAATTCACTTTCAAAGGGCAAGAACAATGATGTGTACAATGTTTGTATAATGTGTGTACAACAGTATTTTTTCATTAATAACACAATGTAAACAATTACTTGTATTCATACTAAGTACATAAATTACATACTTCTCAACGAAAAGAAAGTTTTTTTAATTTTTCCTCAAAGTAGACATTATAAATTATTTTTTAAGGCAGTGAGTTTGAATCAGATCATTTAGGGAACAAAGAAACCATACCAAAACTAAATAGAACCTCTGAACATATAAGGATTTTGCCACTATAATTAAAAAATAACCAGGTTTGTACCTAGTACTAGTACAAGCAGTTGTTTGGATTCCTTTCATTATGCAAGCAACACAGTTTGTAAGCCATATTACACATCATTCTTCAAATGCTTTGAAAGTCAATCGACACATAGTTTAGTCGGTTATAAAATTTTAAATGAAAGGGATGCTTATGCGCACTGCATTTATTTAAAAAATTTACTCTATTTCTCAACTCAATTCAAAATGATCTCAAATTTTTTTATTGCAGAACAACTTACAAATTTCCTTCAATACCTTCTGTTTGATCTCTTTAAAAAGATGCAGATGGAACACATTTCCTCTGTATCAAAAGATGAGAAAATCAGAATTTCTATCAATAAGTTTCATTAAGATTTTAAAATATATTTCAATCAGCAAAAATAATCTTCTTCAGAGAAATCTAGAGTTGTGTTGCATGAGTATTGTAGGAGTGGCGGATAATTGTCAGGTGTTACGTAATCCAAACAAGTTAATTCTATCGGAGTAAATCAAAAAGTCTTTGCGTCTATTTTTTTTAGTCGAAATATGACTGAATACAAAGCAAACATATACATTCCCAGCAGTGAGTTCCTTGAACCGTACCAGCCATATCTGCTTTTTGCTCGGAAGAGTAGAGCTGCTATCAGTCATTTAAGATGACGGTTGTTCTTCAGACGTCTACAGCTTATGAGCAGCGAAGTGTTATTCGTTTTACATAGAGCAATGGACAAAAGCCCATAGCAATTCACAGGGGCACTTATAGTCCAGACCTTGCCCTAGTGATTTTTACCTTTTCGCTCCACTGAAGAAGTTTCTGGCAGGACAGAGATTCACATGTGACAAAGAAGCCAAGAACGTGGTCTGACACTGGTTGCACAGGCAGCCAGAAAAATTTACAACAGGAGGATTTCTAATTTAGTGCTGCAATGGGACAAATGTCTGAACCCGTGTGATGACTACGTAGAGAAAAAGTGTAAAGAATGTAGTACACTACGTATATTGTAAAATACCTGTATGTACCTGTTTTTGGCAAATAAAAAAACAGGTGCAAAGACTTTTTGATTTGCCCTCGTATGAAAGCTGTTCAATAGTAATTCTTTTTTTTAATATCCTTTAATGTCGAAAAACATGCAACAAATTGCCATTACAAATATTTTTTACACTATTTTTCAAATTATTCTCCTTAATACTTAATATACTTTCAATCAAAAGTTTTTTTTTTGTAAAGTCTGAAGCAGAGGTTTTTGCAAAATTCTTTTCCAAAGTCAAGATTTTTTTAGCGCTTAACTATTTGATAATAATCAATTTTTATCCTTTGACAGTTCAGAATTAACTGTTCTGAAAAGTTTTGGGGCTCTTTTAATATTGAAAGGGCTTTAAAGTAATAGAAAACTTATATTACTGCAAAACAAACTTCATTTTTTATTTCAAAACAACAAAACACCCTTCTACTTTTTTCTACATAGCAAGAGAATGATTTAAATGTGCTACAAAAACAATTTGATGCAGATCAAAGTAGGTCCGGAGATATGACTTATTGACTCTCCCAATTGGAAAAGCATAAAAACTGACTTTAGATAAGGAGTGGCAACACCCAACTATTTACAGAATACTTTCTGTTATTTACACTGAAGGAGAAAAGTATTAGCTTGAAATTTATACCAAATTTGGTTTAATTGATTGAAAAATCAAGAATTTAGAGAGATTTTTCTAAATTCATGAAAATACGGTGTCGACGAAAAATGATAAAAAAAATTCTTAAAAGTGCAATTTTCATTCAAAAAATCTAAAAAAATTCATTTGGGTTTGTCTCATAGATATCTATTTATAAAAAAATAATGGACAAAATCGGAGATGCGTGCGGCACAAGGCATTAGGCAATTTGGCGTGAAATGACCCACCTATTTTTAGGAGCTAAATTACTTTTCAGGGTAAAGTTTAACGAGATCATTAAAAGTAAAATTTCTACATTTTATTTTTAATGTCTTTAATGTAAGTCTAAAGTATCCAAATGTCATTTGCTCCCTTGTACCTACTGTTAGTAAAAAATGAGCAAAAATTAATTTTTATGCAAACAAACAATCAGTTCACATTTTTATGGTTTTTATTTCAAAACTAGAAAACCCCCCGTCAAGATATGACGGGTGAAAATTGCTTCTACATTTGAACGAAGCGATTGCCCGTTTAGTGATATTTTGATGGTTGACATTTTACCCTAACTCCAGTGGATTAACCCTAAACTCCAGTAGATAGTGTTCATTGTTGACGCCTTTTTCGTTTCTTCATTACCCTCAAGTGACACAGTCTTACCAGTAAAACAGTTACATTACCGGATCCAGTTCAGCCCTGTCACAATAAAGCTCAAATCGAGCTGTAACTCGATCATTGGCTATTATATATATGAACATATTGAAGAATTTAAGTTAAAAAGATCATTTGAAATTCGTTCACGTAATTATTTTAAAGTTTCTCTACAGCAGTTAGTGTCATCCCCTCACAACAGTCAATTTCCTTTATAGAATCGCAAGGAGATTAATTTTTGTCAGCAAAAATGTGTAGTAATTTACAACTGGAAACCAAGAAAAATATTGCAACATATTTGTGTCTTTAATTTGTCAGAAATTATTACTTGGGATCTATATGAAAGCATAAAATTAGAGAAGTGTTTTTGAATCCGTCATTCTTTCACATCTGTTTCTACAGGGAAAAAAATTAAATTATGCATGAAAACTGCATAATCATAAGTTGCTCCCTGGTTTGAGAAAGAGGCCATTGGTTTACCTGCCTGGAATCTTAGTAAAAAAACATGCAATTCTGGTGCTACCGAAATAAATAAACTCAACTTTGCTTCGATAAGTTCACCACACTTCAACATCGATTTCAATGTGTCATAGGTATTTGTCTTTGGTTCAAAATTTACAACTTCTGCCTTTTGAACAAATAGAAGCCATTCAACTTTGGTAGGGTCTCAGCTTTAGGGGAGATTGTGTGGTGTGAGAGAACTACTAGTAAACAAAAAGTGGGTTTGAAGAACTAGTTTAAGGAAAGAAATATTTTCTTTTAGTAATTTCAAGTTACATGAATTTTTGACCAAATTGCTTTTACTAAACTGCAAAAAAGAAAAACAAATCTTTTGAAACTGGTTATAATTAGAAAAAAGGGTCCAGGTATTTTGCATATAAAAGTAAATTTCCCTGACATTTCCAGTACAAAAGATTTCCCTGACAATTTCAGGTTTTCCATGTTTTCCAGGTGGGCAGACACTCTGTCTTTTTCAGCCTTTCTTTTAGCTCAAGAAATGCTTGTCTGAATGTATCAAGGCAAACTTTTAAGGAAAGCATTCTGAAGCATTATCTGTTATATACAACATAAAAAAGGGCGAAGTGTAATTTTAAAATATATACAGTTGTTAATGATTAAAGACACATTTTTAGTAAACTGCCACTGATTGTTAATAATAACAACAACGTTTACAAAAACCTTATATTAGGGGATACATGATCCCATGGATCAAGTATCCCTATAAAATATGAACACAATGAAAACAATATAACTGTAGTTTACTAAGTTGACTTTAATTTTAAACATTCAAAACCATGTTCACACAATACAATTTATCATAGTATGATACTGATCACTATTCCTGCAGTAAATCTGCTAAATAATTAAAATATCATTTTGCACTTGTAACCAAACTCAGGGTTTTTATTTAAACAGAACACCTCAAACATATAAACATCAACTAATTCTACTGATGAATTATGTTCTGATCAACCAAATGAGCTTGAACAAGTTGAAATTGATTATCCTTGTTTGAATTTAAAACAAAAAATGATTTTGCTATTGTTAGATTTACAATGAAAGAGAGAGTTGCTTATTATGTAAATCAAATAGAATGCAAAGTTGGATTTCCAGAGCTTGAAACAAGTTTTTTAAAACGAAAAAGTAATATGCTTAATCAATCCATTAATCCTTAAGAATTGACCAAAGTTAGTAGATGAGAATGAATGTGTAAAGATGCCACATCCAGTTAGGTGGAGTGTAACTTTAAGAACTTCAACAATTGTAATGTTTGTTTTTCATGGTGTTGACTTTTAAGGTTTTGAAAACATATGCTAGGTATTCTTTTCTTTTTCATAAATATACAGATACTTACATTTTTCATCTTTAAAAAATAATACTTAAACATTTTGAAAAACTCTTAATTTTATTACTGCAAGGCAAAAAGTAAATTTTTGTAGTTATCATTGTAATTTTTTAATTAGTTCTTGTAATTTTAGCTTCATTACGCTACTTTTAAAAGAATTAGTTTCATTTATAAAATATATTGTTCATAATTGAATTGGCGAATAAGTAACTGGTCAAAAGCATCTAAGTTCATTAAAGTTGTGACATTTTTTCACAAACTTCCCAGTTGAATTTAAAACAATGTTATTTGTGTTTTCACATTATTAGCATCTAATAAAGAAAATTAGAAATGTTGTTAATGTTTAGAAACATTATGTAGAAAACTAAAATTCATAGGTAAACTGCTGATCTAATGAAAAGTCTCTGTGGATCAAGTAACCCCCATGAAGGGATCAACTATCCCTTGATGTGGGGATACAGGATCCTTTTTTAAAAATTTTGGAAAAAAATATTTTACCAAAACTATCTGTTTAATTTCAACTGAAAAAAAAACTGTCAGATAGAGGAAACAATTGCAATTGTTCATACAATCTTTTTTTAAAAAACTGACAATTTTCAGCAGAGAAAAAAAATTGAAAACTAAAGTGCAGATCTACAGTATCCCCAGTCTCCCCTTTAATGCTGTTCAAAATGTATTTTATTTTTTTTTCAGAACCAATATTTTTTTTATAAAGCCCTTACATATATCTGTCTCTATAAAAGGTTTCATTTGATTCCACCCACTTTAATTTTTCTGAACTTAACAAGCTCAAAATGACTGTTTTTGTGAGAATGAACCCACTATTTTTAATGCGATTCCAAAAAGAAAATGATTAGAAAATGTTGTGTTACTTTGTCGAATATACATGTTCATTTGCTGGGTTGTTATATCTTCTGTCATTTAAACCACCAAAAATATCACAACATAGAACTGTAAAAATTTTGAATTTTTCAAAAATAATTACATGTATCAATTAAAATGTTTTTATGGTCATGAGTCAAATGCTAGAGTTTTTAACAATGTTATGCATTTTCGAAAAAAACATTTTTGTGGCAGTGTTCACTTATTGGTCCATCACCTCTATTTATGAAACGAGTGGGAATTTCATATGAGAGTAGGGACCTAGAACTTGGCTAAAAATGCTGGAGAGATTGCTGATATTCTAAATTACTTTTATCCCAGTGTTTTTTAACCTCAACAATGGAAATGAGAAAGACACAAGCAAACAAACAGCTTGCTTCAGAATTTGACCTTTACTCGAGAGAATTGTTGATTTTACTTGAAAGAAGTCACGGGTTCTAAGGTTCAAGAACTTCATAGTGTTTGGAAATTTTAAAACAATGAGTAACTTAAACAATAGTAGACTGTCGGTCTTAAACATTTTAACTAAGGAACAATGCGACTGGACTGAAAGCAGACTAATCAATGGCTTTTTTTCAAGAAAGGGTGTAGTCTAACGATAGGACAGGTAATTAAAGATCATGACTCCAACTTCAGTGGCTTGTAAAATGTTTGAAGTTTTGGTCAACATTAAGATTAAGAGTTTTTTAGAAGCAGGAGACACCCATTTAAAATAGTTTACAAGAAACAGTAATTACTTGCAGTGTGATGAATAGTTTGAAGCAAAGTTTAGATCCTAATTGGAGATTGAAATAATAAACAGCTTGGGACCAGAGTGCGCTGCAGCTCATCACTTTTGTAATTTATTTGTTTTAGGCATAAAAACATATTTTTATTATATTGGCTACAAAGTAGAAAACTGCAACTTGTAGTGGAGAAAAATCAAAACATTTTAATGTAAAAAAGCCTGCTTAATGGTTACCACTTCATGTTTTTTTTTTTCTTTTTTGGCATTGCTTATTAATGGATTTCCACTGCACATGTAAATGTGAACTTGCACATTTTAGTACATACACATATATAACTTTAATGTGTCTACAAGTATGAACGTTAATTATCAGGAATGAGCAGGAAAAGCATTCCTGATTTGTGAATTTATTGATTAGCTGAGCAAATAAAAATCTGTGATTAATGAAATATATTTAATGTATTAGGGATAAAGGAAAAAAAAATTGAAATGCAAAAGTTTCTTGTTATTATGCCAGAATAAATGTAACAAGTAACAAAAATTGTTATTGTAGAATATACCGTTAATGAAAATTACACAACCACAAAAAATTAACTATATATTCATGCAAAAAAGTAAAGTATAGAATTTCTAGGTAATAAAGTTTCTTTCAGCTTTTGTAGTTCTTAAAACAACATGTTTTCAAGAAGGTAAAACTAGCTTAAATTCTGCAAGTTCAAATAAAAACGGATGATCTGAAACGAATGTGTCATACAAAACAGTACAACATAGTTTTTGCCCCTAATTCAAAGGATCTGTATGACATTTATCAACTTTCAAAGTAGTGGAAACATTTTCAATAACAGTAGGAAGTACAAATATCATTGCAAATATTTGAGAAGGGTGCTGAGAGAGAATTTTAATAGAACCAATATTGTGTATATGTCTTGCAAAATTACTTTACTTGATTTTCTTTTTTCAATATTCAATTTACTTCCTATTTTGAAAAGAAAAACATGCTAAAAGGGAACTATGAACTAGAACTTTTCATAGCTTCCTTAGAACAGCTATTTTTTTTCCTGTAGGATATTTGAAAATTGTCCCTTTAAGAGCACTTTGACAAGGTAAAGTGAAGCATGCTTTTTGATGGCTAAAGTTACAGTCAAAAGAAAAAAAAAGAAAGAAAAACTAGAAACCGAGGGTAAGGAGTAAATCTGTTTGCATAAAAAAATCACTTGAAAGTACACAAAACGATGACCATTTAATATTTCTTTGTCAGAATCAGAGCTGTAGCATAATTCTAATGAATCCACATTGTGTATTACAACATTTTAAACACTGTAAATGCTAAATGTATGTAATGATTTAACAAAAAATACACTGAACAATTTTGCAGCATAGCATACATAAAATAACATAATGCATAAAAGTACTGAAAGCACAATTGAAACTCACCTTTCCTTTTAAGGAATCCTTCTGTTCTTGCAAATATGATTTCATGTTAATTGCATGAGAGGAGCCATCAAACTTAAAAAGCGCATGCTGAAAAAATATGTACAAGTTAACATTTAATAATTATTACCAACAAACATACTTTGGCCAGAAGCTAATAGACAGATTGGATCATAATTGACTACTGAAGCACAAAAATGTACAAAACATGAATAAATATGTAGATATTCTTAATCTGATTAGTAGAACTAATTTTTAGCACCCCACAAAACGCTGTCATTAATTAAAGTTGTTAATACAGCTTTGATTGGAGGTTAGGACGGTACATTTGGAAAGCCATCAAGAAAATTTTAAGAAAGTCACTTTTCTTACTGGTAAGAATTGTTATTAAATGAAAAGTTTAATCGTATTTCATTATGTTAAATTTTATTCTGCAGGTTCATTTACTAAGACATGTTGATCATCCATATTTGTTCTAAGCAAATAAAAATTTTGCATTTAATAGATAACCATATATGTTGAGAGACTAAGAGGTAGTCATCTAAAATGCCAGTAATTGACAAAAAAGGGTTGTAATGAATTTATGTTGGTTTTTTCTAAAAACCAAAACAATTACTAACATTTTTGTGCTTAAAAGAAAATATATTAGAACTTTCATTCAGGAAAAAATATTTTTACAAGTAATTAACTAGTGAGGTAAATTAATAAATGCTTTAGCTCAATCACTAAAAATTTGTAGATAATGAAATATTAATAAGTGAAGTGGGGTATGCCAGTTAATGTAGGGAAATGTCAAATGCTACACTTAGGTCATGGAAATAAGCACACCCGTAATTATTTACAGGGTTTGGTTGTTAGTGAGGAAGAAAATGTTATTGATCTGGGTGTCTGAACAAATCAGGATTTCAAGTTCAGTCAACAGTGCAGCAGCATTGCAAGTAACAAAGCCAACAGAATGCTTGTGTTTATTAATAGATCTATTCTAGAAGGTTCTTCTACCTTTATATAGGAGTTTAATAAGATCTCATTTGGAGTATGCTTATCAGTTTTGGTCTCCTTATCTCAGGAAAGATATTTTTGTATTGATAGGGCTTCAAAGAAGAGTTACTAGACTAGTAAGGGGACATTCAGATTTAGATTATGATATCAGACTTAATAGGCTTAATATGTATAGCCTGGAGCAAAGGAGAGTCAGAGGGGACATGATTCAGTAGCTTAAATTTATCAAAATGAAAGATGTTAAGGGTTTACTGTTATGCAAATAAAAGATTTTGAGGGGTTATTGTTTTAAGCTATTCAAATCTCAGGCTAACCTGGAAATGAGGAAAAATTGCTATTTTAGTAGGATTGTGGGCACTTGGAACAGCTTACTAGAAGAGACAGTAATGAGCAAGAGGGTGGATGGCTTTAAGAGAGCCATTGCTGGGTGTCACATTTGTATTTGTATATTTCTTTGTCTTACAATTGATTTATTTTTTTCAATAAAAAGCATTCCCTTTTGGTAAGGAAAGTTATCAGATTTGCCCAAAAGGTATGTCAGCAAGTTCGGCAACTATGGCTTGGCCTGCAGAGAGGCTTGGCTTAAAACTGAAATACTGTAGATTGGAGAGAGTGAGGTAGCGGGAAAGGGGTTTGGCACACTATCCTACCTGTATGACTACTATTATATATTTAAATATTACATTAAGGGTGGTCCAAAAGTGACTTTTCCTACATACAAAGCTCAAGAGGCGCATCAGCAAAACCAAAATTTTAGATAGTTATTTGAAGAAATGAAATTAAGACCGTAATGATTTTGAATTACGCAGTACTTGTAAGAATTATTTATGAAAATTAGCTCTGCACTGGTGAAATTGCTTTGTAACCGTAACTGCACTTGATGCGATGCATTCTTTTCTGATGTGTTCAAGTCAGTTGAAACCATGAGTAGTGCTATGAATGTTTCATATTAATAAAAAATTAAATTTGAAAGAATAGTGAGTTTACTTAATACAACTTGAATCTTGAATTCCTGATAGAAGTTATTTCGGTTCTCACTGTTAGAGTAACAGAAAATTAATTTTGAAATTTTCAATTTGCAACATCTAATCTTTTCTTGCACAAATTAATTATTGTATTGAAAAACCAAATAGCATTGGAGCTTGTGGAGCATGATACAAAAATGAGAAATTTTAGTCCTAGTGACAATATAAAAGCAAAGGATTCTTCAGGCACTTAGCATAACTCAGAGTACAATATGTGCAAAACACAGCTTGTGGGGGAAAAAACCTTAAAAAAAAACAGTGTGGAAAGCGTTTCAGCAACTGGTCCTCGAACTTGCCAATGAGCAAAATTTGCCACATGCTGATCATTCTAACACCATTTGTGGTTTTCCAATATGCTGATCAGTTTGCACAAGGAAAAAGTGGGCGTTGTCAGTTGAAAGTTTTGAGATTTGTTCACTAACTGCAACAGTGAGCACTCCTTTGTTTAAAACCAACACAATCTCGAGCACATACCTTCAAAAATAACCATATAAAATTTTTTAGCTTAACTGGTTCAGCGAATAGGCTGCTAGAGCTTGTGTATTGGGATAGTTACTTTTGGACCACCCTGAAAAAACTATTAAATATTGTCTATTAACTTGTTAATTAATAGTAATGTTCCAATATTTAGGCATTATAATAGCCACTTGATAACTAGATTCGGATCCTACAGCGACTGAGATAGCGATGACTTCCTATCTGCTTGGACTTCAGATTACAGGGTTGGTTAGAAATTAAAGAGATAACGCTGTAGGCATCATTTTTTGCCAAATTTTTCAGTGCCAAACTTTTTTGAGAAGTAGCTAAAGTTTGGCGACATTTTGCAATTTTTGGAGCCTTATAGGTCATCAATGGCACATGGCCATCATCAAGTGTGAATGTGATGATGCCAATCATCCAATCAACAGCCAATTAGAAGAGACCTTTAAATGGACTTACTAACTCTTACTACATTTGTAGAAACCTATATACATAGATATGGTTGGCATCTTTATGATATTAAGTGCTGATTTGTACTTTGATTAAAAAGTGGTCAATTACTGGCCATAGGTGGTCAGTTACTGGCAAAATATCCTTTAATAACCACTACTAAAAATAATTTAAAAAGTAGTAAGTAAAACAGAAAAATGTTCAATTATTGTTAATCCTGATACCTTTATTGACATGTCATTTCTTTTTTCTATGGTTTTTCCTTCAGAAACTAAAAAGGAACTAGTAGAAACTTTCCCTAAATAATTAATTACTAACGGATCAACCTAGTTACGCTCCGTATTTATAATTTATGATTTTAGCAACTTTCAGAGGACTAAATAGTCTTCATAATTTTGTACTTGTACATGTTGCTTAGTTTTTCCAGGTCAGATAGACTCGCCCCCCCCCCCCCCACTACTTCTCATGTTTTATAGCTTATGAATACATTGTACACTACATACCAGATTTATCTTAGCAAGAAGAAGAGTTTCTTAACCAACCTTTATGTCCAGAGAAAACAAGGGGGAGGGGGCGGTGCGATTCTTGACATTTTTTAATTTCTGTATTTTTATGTATGGTTTACAGGACAAATGAATTGGAATGCATTTTCTAATTTTTTGTGCCATCTAGAACATTACTTAGTATAGACAGTTGGAAGCTCAGCATGTGTGTAGTCTGTATACAGTTTGAAAGGACTATGAAAAAAGTGCATACATGAAGAAGCGTATTATACGTATATGTTAATGTGTGTTAGGCTGTACAGAGACCAGTTTAAAAACTTATAATTGATAAAAACGTATAAAAGAGAAATGTATAAATGGTGCTTCACTGTATATAAATGCTGTATACATTACTTTTTTGTGTCTCATAATGTTTTTTCTCAGGAAAAATGATGATATATCAGATACAGTAGGCATTTTCGCAAATGCTCCAGCTGTTGTTCTTTCAGCTGAGCCTGATGTGTTATGCAGGTCTAAATAGTCTGACACAAACATTTCCACCTGAAAAATCAATAAAATATTTAGAACAAGGTGTCATAATGCAATGCCAAGATTACATCTTTAAAAAAAAAATTTATAAAATGAATTTAAAATTACAGAATACATAGAACAAGTTGCTCTGACTTGGTTATTGAAGAAAATTCAGCATGACTTAACCAAAAAGAATTTTTTTGATAAATGTAAGCAATGTTTCTAATGCTAGCAAAAGCAAACCAACTAATACTGGCAAAACAAAAGCAACAGAAATGTCCTAGTCTTCTGGTATATTTCACTTAATTTTTATTCTCAACAATAGACAAAAAAATATTTCAAGAAAAGTTTCCATTCCACTTTCAAGGTTTTTTTTTTTAATTATCTAAAGTGTGAACTTATAAATGGCAAATATATATGGTAGAATCCATGTCAATTCAACAAGCTCGGATTTTTTTTTTTTTTTTTTGAATTTAACACGGTAAATTTCATAAAAATTTAAGATATATGTTTTTTTTGGCCCAAAAATTTTCTTTGGCCGAAATATAGGTTGCCAAAGATGGTGGTCCTGTCATGATTTCTCACTTGGGATTTTCATCAAAATTTTTAAAGTCCATTATCTCAGGAAGGGTAGAACATATTTCGTTGAGATTTGTTTTTTTTTAAAGGATATTTTTTCTTGTTTAAAAACATATGAAACATTTTGAATTACGTGCTTTAGTTTTTTTTTCTACAGTCTTTTGAAAAAAAAGTTTAAAATAATTCTTTTGATTTTTCTCAAATATGTCAATTTCAAAAATTTTCATTTTTTGTTACAGTTTATTAGTACCACTGAGCACTACGTTCCCTGAAAAGGAGAGCTTCCACTTTTTTGTTTAACAGATTTTAGAGACATTTGAAAAAATGAGGGTTTTTAAGGAACTCTTCACATAATGGCAGATCTGAAAATTCAAAAAAAAAAAAAAAAAAATTGTAACAAGTGACCCTTTTAATTAAGTTATATAGCGAAATTTTTCAATTTTCAGTCGCCATTTTATCCTGGATATTGAATTTAGTGAGAACAAAATGGTATATTGCCCTTAACTATTCTTTTGGCCTTAAGCTGAAGGGGAAATACATCGAATCGGCTGGAGGCTGCGTTTTTGTTTTCAATAAAAATAAAATTTCTGGATATAGTAGATAGCTTGGGCGGGCTTGGTTACAAATTTTGCGGCTCGGGCAGGCCTGGGGTCTCAAAAATGAGCCTGAACGCATCTCTACTGGCTATCAGGTACAAACAAACAGACAGCACCAACAGATAATTTTCTTGAAAAAAAATGCTTAGTATAAGTTTGACTTTAAAAAAAATAATGTGTTATCCAACACAGCATATAATATGCATTCTCTTTTTACACAGATTATCAGCCAGTCCAAGTCCAGAAAATACAGTAAACAATCATTGTTTTTTAACTATCTTTAAATTGTACAAAAACTGATAGTTACATACATTAGCTTGAATTTTTGAAAGGATATCTGCTAACTCATACCCAGGAGACATATTAAGCATGTTGTTTGTCATCTGTAAAGGGAAAAAAAAATTTTTTTTGTTCAATATAAACTTAAATTATAAGCATGTAACACTTTCAATCAATGAAATTACACAGTATCGAAAAATACTATAAATAAACAAATACAAAGATTATTCAGGAACCAATGTTAGTTATTATAATTAATTATGTCAGTAACATAATTTTTAAAAAAATTTAAAACCACGATGTGAATGCATGAATTTTACAAGTGTGCAAGGAAACAGATGGGATATTACAGCAAAAATACAGCTATGAGGACCAATAAGGATTTAATGATTATGCATTTGTCATATTTCATGTTCTATAGCAATCTTCGATTGATACTATCCCTACGATGTTTGTATACTTGCCTTTTGAGCTTGTCACTAAAAAAACCGACGAAAACTGGATTTGCATAAGGAAATCCCCTTGTGGGGTGTACTCGCACCCTTCCCCTTTTCCTTATTGGTAGTCAAAAACCCCTATGACAATTCCTGACCACCAAAGAACCGCAGTGCCAAATTTGGTAAAGATCCGACAAAAACTGGATTTGTATAAAGAAATCCCCTGTGGGAGGGAGAGTGGCCCCCATTGCGAACAAAAACTACCCTAAGTGAATTCTGGAGCATCAAAGAACCTGTCTGCAAAATTTTTGCGAAAATCTGATGTAAACTGGATTTGCTTAAGGAAAACCTTCGTGGGGTGTTTTTGCTCCCACCCTCCCCCTCCCTCATTGGTAGGCGAAAAACTCAGTATGAAAATTCCTAAGCATCAAAAAATCACTGATCCAAATTTGGCAAAGATCTGACGAAAACTGAATTCGCAAAAGGAAACCCCTGGTGGGAGGGGGGGAGGTCCGATTACGAACAAAAAACTGCCATATATGTGAATTCTTGAGTATCAAGAGACCTCTATGCAAAATTTTGCAAAAATCTAACGTAAGCTGGATTTGCATAAGGAGAACCTCCGTGGGGTGTATTTGCCCCCCCCCTCATCGGTACGCAAACAACTCCCTATGAAAATCCTTAAGCATCAAAGAATCGCTGATCTAAATTTGGCAAAGATCCGACGAAGACTGGATTTGTAAAAGGAAACCCCCGGTGGGAGGGGGGAGGTCGGATTGTGAATGAAAACTGCCCTATATGTGTATTTTTGAGTATCCAGGGACCTCTATGCAAAATTTTGCAAAAATCGGAAAAGGCACGAAAATCCATAAAACTTCTAGGAAATCTGGAGGAATTGGCAGGCATGATCCACTCATTGAACACAAAGAATTATGAACGAATATGAATTTTTAAGTCGTTTTTTCAATTAGTTCTTAATTAAGTTCGGTTCTTCGATATATCAGACAGATTGAAATCTGAATATCGTTACCATGGTAATAAATATAGATGGATATACTACTATATTTCTGTATGTCGCCCAGCCCTAGTCGGGAGCGATTGCAAGGAGGTTTTGGTCCAGTTTGGTATAGTTTTTGCAATTCTCCTGTTCTTCTCTGAACCACATTTGGTTTCCCAGTGATCAATGAGATGCAATGTTCACGGTAAACTGTAGTCATACGGTGACTAATTTCTTGTTCAAAGACACCTTCAGCTATTAAAAACCTGACCACATCACGCTGTTCCTCTTTTAGAGCGTCTATTATATCACGCTATCATCTTTAACCCGTGCATGAATGCCTTACAGAACTGGAAATATGCATTTCGCGTTGCCTTTGTAAATGAGGAATGTCTCTGTGTTTGTGTTGCAGACGATGAACCTAACCATTCGTGTACAGAGGGGGGGGGGGGGCTCACTTTCAGTTGACGATTCCTTGTATATATGGACATAGTTGAACTTGGAAAATTTGAACTCTAAAATTCAAATTTGTGAACAGTTTGAAGTTTTTGTCAATTTTCTTTGAAATTTATATTCAATTAATACTTCAAAATCTTTGTTATTTTGAAGTCCAACTTCTAAAAGTGAAAATTTTTACCCTTTTAAAAATGACAAAATCTAGTTTTAAATGCAGTTATTTAAAAAGTGGCTAACTTATTTTCAGCTATTGAGGACATTCTTTAGGGAAGTGGAAGAACATTCTTATATGTTCTAAGAAATGAAGCAGGGATGAAGGAAGGATGTAGACCACCCGTACTAAATCATAAACACAGGTGTTCCCCGTCCCTTCCTTTGTATGTGACACATCATTCTCTTGCAAATACAATCAATTTTTGATGACCCAATGATGTTACTTCAAAACCAGGACAGTAGTCAACATAACTTGAGTTTTCTTTATGCGAAATTTTAGTTTTTGTGGCACGAGTTCAGTACAAGCATGTCGTGGAGTTTGTTCTGTGTCTTGCAGAAAACATTATCTTTCACCGAAAAAATGCTGTGATTTGTGAGGTAGAAAAGGCAGGAGAAATGCTTCATTGCAAAGGAGTATGGAATAGCACCTAATACTCCTTCAAAAAAATAATAAAAATTAAGAAAAAGAACTGAAATTGAATCCAAATTACAAACAAGCAGGAGAACCCAAAAATTTTGATGACAACAAGTGTGTCCAGATGTGGTTTAAGCATGTGCAGGACAAAAGTATCCGTCTGAGTGGAGCTTTTGTTCATGCAAAAGTAGAAGAATTTGCTGTCACATTAGAAAACAACAACTTCAAAGCAAGTCCTGGATAGTTTGACAAATATAAGGTAAGAAATGGAATTTTCTTTCAAGTATGGACTAAGATGCAGCAAATGAGTGGAAAGACAAAGTTGCTATAAGCATTGAGTACACTTAGAACAGATGCATTTTTTATTATGATGTCCCTGCAAGGGCTTTGGTTTTTAAAGGCAAAAATACAGTGGTGGAAAACACACTAAAGATCGAATAATCCTAGTTATTGGTGATTGAAAAATCAAGAAATTTTAGCTGTTTTTGAAATGTCAAAAAAAAAGCATATATATATATATATATATAATAATAATAATAATAAAAGTGAAAAATATTGAAAAGACCACACCAAGAGCCCATAGATGCGCAATGCAGCAAAACTAATAGAACACCATCATAACACGAAAGCATGGATGATGGCAAATCTTTATGAAGAATGTCGTGATATCTCAACCACGCATACTAAAGAAAAACAGAAAAATCATCTCTTTTATTGATAATTGCACAACTCATAAAATAATACCGGCTATGGAAAATATCAGTTGTTGTCTTTCTGCCAAACATGACCTCAGTCATGCAACTAATGGATGAAAGCATTATTTAAAATCTAAAGCATTTCTACAGATGTCTAGTTGTTCAACACCTCCTTACTGAATATTCCCAAAGGTTTCCCATTACCCTCTTTGAAGCATCAAGAAAGTGTTTAAATAAATGGTCTAAGGTGAGCCAAAAAACAATAGCGAATTATTTCTGAAAGGTAGGATTGATCAGGGGCACTCTCCATAGTGAGTTTTCTGGTAAGGAAAATTTACCTCCAACAGTTTCATGGGTTGATGATTACTTTAAAGTGGATTAAAACATTAACATTTGAGAAGAGTTATTTGACACAGATACTCTATTGAAATTTCTAAGCCTTAAGAATATTGCAACAGCTGCAGATTCCAATTGCAAGTGAGGCAATCTTTCATCAAGCAGAATATTGTTGTTACGCAGAAGGACAATCGAATCTGAGACAAGAAATGTTTCGAGCTGTAGTTATTCTTGAAGTTTTTGCTTAAAGAAATTAAATCAGCAGTTTGAAATATTTCAGCAGTTTTAAAAGATATGACTTTTTAACTAAAAAATATTTTTGTTCACAATTTCTGTTATGATAGATTATTTTATCACACAAAAATCAAATTTTTTTGATAACTCAAAGTTTTGCAGCACTCTTTCAAAATTATCCAAGTTCAACTGTGTATATATATATATATATATATATATATATATATATATATATATATATATATATATATATATATATATATATAAGAGTCACTCCATGTCAAGTGATCTAGTGGTCCTCGCTCGACCATTTATGATTTGGATGAAATTTTATAAAGCTGTAGCTGCCTTTTAAACTAACTTATGAAAATCCTCAGCTTCCAAGATCCAAATCCTGAGGATCCTGGAACTCCCAAAAAACTGATCCAAATTGGCAGATCAGCTCTTTGTGCCTAATAACCATCTGTAGGCTAAGTTTGCAGAAAATTTTATCATACTGGAGGCCTGAAACTTTGTGAGTCTAAAGTATGTTCGACTATTAATACATTCAAGTATTTTTGCGAATTTGAGCTTAGCTTTTGCAATGCATGCATGTAGTAGATTTTGTGCAGCATGTAACTAAACTCATGAAAAAACAAGGTGGGGAATTTTTTTCCTAGATTTTAAGTTGTCATAAAATTGGAGCAAAAAATATTCAAAGGTTTGTACTTCGTGATTCTATAGTAAAAATACTTGTTTTTAATAGGTTACAATTGCAGAGTTTAAATATATTTTTCGGAGAAGATATTGTCATCAAAGAGGCTATAAAAATTGTTCAAGTGAAAAATAGCATATTTTCAAAGTGCTGTACCTCACAAGTTTGTCACCTTGCATCTTCCTTTTGTTAATAACATTAGAAAGAACAGATTTTGTTTCCCATGAAGAAAAGGTTTTTATTTTGATGGTTTTCTTTCAGATAAGGATGAAAAAGAGTGTGCAATTCTGCCTGTGGTAAAGAACTGCAATGTTTAAGCTAAGGTTGCTAAAAATTTTATCAGACAGGAAGCCTGAAATTATAGGAGCTAAAAGTAGTTTTGGTTATCAATGAGTTCTAGTATTTTTAAGAGTTTTGGTTCATTGACTTTTGTGTAGCATGCATGCAAAGTCTTGACAAAAGGTATCAAAGAAATTTTTTTCCTGGATTTTAGAATGTCATAAATTGTCAACAAAATAATTCAAAAGCTTGTAATTCGCAGTTATAGTATCAATATACATGTTTTTAATAAGTAAAATTTGCAGAGTGTAAATATTGATTTTCTAAAAGATATTGTCCTCCAAGTGGCAATCAAAATCGTTGAAGTGAAAAATAGCACTTTTTCCTATAGTTTTTCTTTTCGATGGTCTTTGTACAGATTAGCATGAAAAAGTGAGCTTGAAATACTATCTCTTGTTCATGAAAAAATCATCTTCTATAATGAATAAAGAATGGTGATTGCCATGGAAACCAGTTTATAGCGATTTTAAAACTATTATTAGTCAGAAAGATTTTTTTATTTCCCTTTTAAAAAGTTATTTTTCAAATTAAATATGATAGAAACAGAATAATATCTTGTTCTGGAAATAGACTGGTACATCAGACATCATAAGATGTTTTTCTGTTTTACCCATATCTAATTTTCTAACTATTTTTTTTAAAGAATAAAAAACTATTTCTGACTAATGACAGTTGTAAAATTACTATAAACCGGTTTCCATCAACATTCGTTATACATTGTAGAACAAGCTTTTCTCGCAAACCACAGGCAGTATCTCAAACTAATTTTTTTCAACCCTATTTCAAAGACCACCTTTGAAATAAAAACTTATTTTGATTGGAAAAAATTGTTCTTTCTAATGGTATGGCAACTGTAACTCATTAAAAACAAATATTTTGACTATAGATTCACGAAGTAAAAATAGTGAATTATATTTGTTCAAACTGTATGACAACCTAAAATCCAGAAAAAAAATTCCCATCAGACTTTTTCACAAGTTTACATGCCCATGCTACACAAAATCTATTCAGCTCAAACTCACAAAAATACTCAAATAAATTAACAGCCAAATGTACAGTAAGCTCCTAAAATTACAGGCTACCAGTGAGCTAAAATTTTCTGCAAACTTAGCTTAACGATGGTAATTTGGCACCAAAAGCTGATCTGCCATTTCGGATCACTTTTTTGTCACTTTGGGGTCTCAGAAGCTGAAAATTTGCATGGGTTAGTTTCAAAGGCATCTCTACACCTCTATAAAATTTCAATTCGGAGATGGTCGACTGGGGACGATATAAAAAATATAGGTCAGTTAACCTGAAATTACTCATATATATACAATATATATGTGTGTGTGTGTGCACGCAGAACATGAAAATGCAATTCAAAAGAGCAACATGATATAGGAACCCCTGAACAAAAGTTTTAAATTTGGTCTCACAACTGAACAAATCAAGTTTGAAAACAAGTTCAATTTTCAAATTTTAGTGCCCATTTAATGTACCACAAAAAATAGAATACATTCTTGCAGTAGAATATATTAGTAGCAGCATAAATTCCTTTTTTAAGCATATGAGATTTTCAAGACAGACTCATTAATAACTTATCTCAAAGAATTTGGTGACTCAAAAGAAGGAAATGAGAATACTTCATACCAAGCATTTGAAATTAAAAATGTAAAGCAAAATTAATTATTGATTTCAAAAAGCAAATTTATAGTGCACAATTGATTTAAACTTACATTCATAGAAATTGAATGCTTTTAAAAGTTTATTTTTACACCTCGTAAAAAAATGGACACACTGAAAATGCATGCAATTTTCAAAAACTGCAATTGACCGACTAACCCTTGTTAAGCATAATAATTGTTTTCATTGCAGGCAAGATAAATTTAAAGTCCAATAAATAAAAATCCAAAGATTTCTTTCTTAATTTCAAACAATTACATATAAAAGAAACAAAAAAATTGAAAATGGTTTTAACCTTGTAACAGAACAGAACATACCATTATTTTTTCCAGGTTATGAAGAAGGCTCTGATGGTTTATAGCAACATAGCGAAATTGATCTAGTATGACTTCCAACAGGTCTAGAAGTGTTTCACCTTCAACAGAATTTTCAGTTAATGTGTGTGGCAGCTTTTTTGAAAAAACCTGATTAGAACACATAGGAAATGATGAATTTTGCAAAGTGTCATACATGAGCTTTGAAGAGTTTCTAACAATGGTGTCCAGCTCTGCCTTTAATCCTTCCTTTAATATCTTTAAAAAAAGAGAAAAAATATTTTCAAGTAATACACAATTCAATGGACAGACAAAACAATAACATCAAAAATAATAAGTTAAAGAGACAAAGATAGAGACAAAGTTAGTTTTAGGTTTCAGCATCCTTAAATTTAAGTTTCTTACCTCTACAGTCTCGGGTAATGTATTTAGCGCAGACACACACTTCAAAATGACTGCAATCCTTTCATAATTGGCATCTTTCTCAAAGTCATAAGTACAACCAACAACAGGAAGCTTGACTTCTCGTTTTTCTTTCCTATAATTCCGGCTAAACAATTCTTCATATGTTTTATCACCTCTGTCACAGGATGCAGAATTTGTATTTAAAAATACATGTTCAGGATACATATAGAGGTATTTATGCAGTTCTTTTATCAAAACAGAGTGAAGATTCTGTAAAGAAAAATTTAAGAGTTTCAGAGATCAAAAATCAACATAGTTAAAAATAAAATTAAAAGATAACTGATTGCCAGAATGATAGGTGATAAAGTATGATTTCTTCTAACATTCACTATTTTTTCAGGATGAACAAGACTAGGCTAACAAAAGAGAAGCTCGTAAATCAGCTAATGTTTATGACATCAGTATTTACCTAACACTTAGCTCCACGGTGAATATGGACATTCATTTATCTCAAGAATTTACTTTCTTAGATTTCGTACATAGATTATATACAGGGCCTACAAGAAATAAGTTGCCCACCTCAAAGATCACTAAAATATGTTCTATTGATTCGAATAAGATGAACTTTGAAATATACATAATTAAAAGGATGTGCTTGACATTTATGAAATTAATTAATTATGAAATTTTTCAAACCCCCACCCTCCAGCTATTCTTACATAAGATTCCATTTTGTTTTCCAAAATAATAAAACAATTCATCCATGAAATCCATACTAAAATGTAGGAATCTAGACTAAATGTTTTTTCGATTTTTTTTTGTATATGATGCGATACTAATTAAAAATTAAACATGCCATACATAGTGAAATTTTTATATTTTATTTTACACCATTCATTCTTTGTAAAACAATTAAAAAACAGCTCATCCTAATAAGTTTTTTATCTTCCAGATGCAAATGAAATATCATCCCTGCCAAACCACTTGACCGCGTGATTACTAATGTAAAATATCAACTTGAAAAATACTACATAATGGGTTTGGACCCCCCCCCCCCCCAGTAAGTGTATGTAGAGATTTTCCCAACTCCCCCTCTCCCTTGGAACTCTTACGTAATTGATGAATGACCCCTTATAGAAATGTATGAGGAAATTTTTCCGTTTACTACAAACTTTACCTAATAAGCAAAAAGCTTTTGGTATCAATGTTATCCGCATATACAGTCGAATATCAACTCAAGCGAAGGATGCATTCCCCAAATAGATTGAAAAAACTGTGATATTGAATAAAAATACTAACGAAGCACATAATCAATGTGAGAGAATGGCATAAAATGAAACCGTATGGTACATAGAGTATGTAGCAATAATAAAATGCAGCACGACAAAAGTACTAAACAGAAGGTATAGTAAATATATTCGACGCATTTTTAGTTGATCAGGCATTTTGAAATTTTTTTAATTTCTATAGTTGTCAGAAACTTTTTTTTTTCCTTTCGTTTTCAAACTTTAGATAAACAGCCCACTTACGTGAAATTATGTTTCATCATTTCAGAATGAAAAAGATACTTCTTTATACTATTTAATAAGTGATAATAATTTCTAATACTTCTTTATAGCCCGTGATTCAGTTCTGAAACTTTTTGTGTTGCGGGTCAAGAATTCGCACTAGCTCCAAAATTCCTTACTCGAGAAAAACTTGTATATATAGCCATTTCAAGTAAATCAAATCCCGTTGCAGTGCAAGTCCACTGCATTTTTAAATAATTGCACATAGAAGAGGAGTAAACATTCACGTTTCATATATCGGAAATTTATTAATATTTGATTATAAATACCAGTTCCGTTTGGGATATTTTTCATAAGTCTTTTTTACTGATTGAGTGTTGATATATTAACATAATAAAAATTATTAAATATTGTACGTTTTTGAGGTTATTTGGTGAAATGAAAAATTATTTTTATTTCATTTTATCAGTGGCATAAGAAAGGAGATGGTGTCCAAGTCCAAACCCTTAACTTGAAGCTCAAAATCAATGAATTAGCTCCTACAAAATATAAGTTTGTATAAAATCAACTCCTATAATATAAATTAAAATTTGTTTTGTTTAAAATGTTTTTTATCATCTAAATCAATTTTATGTAAATGTATGCCTGCATAAAATTTGAATCAAATTATGCATGCATATATTTACATTTTCAAGCAGCAGAGTTGTACTTCTTCACTGTGAGGAAAGGATTACAAATTTGAAGCTTGAATTCTTTCAACTTTTAATTTCTAACAGCGAATATTCAAAAAAAAATTTTGAATGACAAATTGATACAGTAAAGGAAAGAAAGAATAAATACTACTTAGTAATATTGCATTTTCAAATGAGAAAATGAGACAATTTACTAATCTGAACCATTTTTTGAAGGTGCTTTTTAATTTTTTTTTTTTTTTTTTTTAAAGTAGCAAAGTAGCAACTACATTTCAAAAGTAGTTTGTAGTTGCTACATTTTGAAAAAAAAGGAGCTGTAGTTGTAAGTAACTACATTTGTAATAAAGTAGTTATAGTTTGCTACAAAAAAATGTAGTTTCTCCAACCACTGCTGCAGGTTATTAGAAAAGTTAAACAAAGAGCTTACCTCTCGCAAACCAAATACTTCAGACTTTAGTTCTTTTAAGGCATCCACAGAGGATAACTTTCCTTCTATCAAATGAACTAAAAAGAAATAAAACAAAACAATACATTCTCTATTAGTTCAAATTCGCTCATAAATAAGCAACGTGAATAAGAATGTATTGCAATTTTGAAACATATTAGAAATGAAATAGAATGTGGAAAAAATAATAATTTTTAATGGAAGAAAAACAATTTTGCAGCTAGTCAATCAAACCTAAAATTTACAACTGTTTCACACAATCTAAACATTTATTTAACACTAGCAGCACATTTTCAAAATCTGATTTGGGTATGATTTGCTTTTAGAATTATAATATAGCTAGAACATGGCTTGATGTAATGATTCCTTTCATGGCAAAGCCATGATACTACCATAGATGACGTACAACTTGATGCAGAACTTTGTAATAAACGCTACTAGCCATCATTGATGGTGCAAAACTTTAAATAGACCGGCAAAGGCATAGCCTATGTGGGTGCGCTTTATGGACATTTGCCGGTTTATACTAGAAGAGCTCCCCAGTAAACCACATACATCCACAGGATGTCCTATAAGGATCCCATAAGATAATGAGCAATATAATGTTCTTATTTTATTTTATTATATAAATATAGCATATTACTTTATTGGTTATTTTTAATAATATGATTACTACATATAATTTTTTAATTGCAAATATAGTTCCAACAGGGGTGCCTCCCTCCCCCAAGAGCTACGACGCCCCTAAATATTGCGTCGACCTTCCCCTCAAAAGTGAAAAATACCCTCTAAAAACACCTCCCTACCTGCCCCGCCCCTTTTAAAAATTACAATGGCGCAGTCTGTGGCATGATCCCCCCTGGGTGGGCATACCTGGCTCAAAAAATACACATTGAAAATAGCAAAATATTAAATTTTCAAAATAAATACCAAATATATAATGTGATTTAAATGAAATTATATAATATTCCCGAACCTTAATTCTCAGTACACAGCAGCTAATGCCAAGTAGTTATGAAAATTAAAAATTGATAGTTTTAATGAGGACAACAATTTTTAATTTTAAAAGTGGTATTCAAATGTAAATTTGTTTAATGTTTTATGAAACTATTTAATACTGCTGCACTTGTAAAATATGACTATATTATGTTTATATATGTTGAAAAAAGCTCCATATGCAAAATTGATTAAAAGTATTCATTGTTTCTAGCATTGTCTTGATAGATTTTCAACATTTTTTTTTTTTTTTTTTTTTTTTTTTTTGTTCAAGGTGGTGCAGATAGAGAATATGTACCTTTTAGATCATTCAAATGTTATCATTATACTGACAAAAATCATTTATGACAGTAAAGTTTAATCCTTAAAAGAGCTATAACAAACTTTAAAATTGATTAAGGTTTTATCTCACTTATAATTGTACTTTATCCTCCATATATTTTTAATATTTCTCCACTGTCAAATTGCTGTCTTCATACTTTTAAGGAGTTTTGGATTAAATTTCAAAGAAATTGAAATTAAAAAATGATCATTTATTCTAAAGTCATATTGCATTCCTTAACTTTAAAATTATTCACCTGTATCTCGATAGTTCTTTCTTTAAACATGACTAATACTTGATAACTCAGTACTTGGCCAAATTGCTCCTCGGTAGGGCACTACAACTGCAAAATGCCAGAAAATATTGTTTTTCTTTTTACCTGCCTCTATTTATACTTATTGTAATGAATCAGTTTTTAAAAAAACATTTAAATTTCATTTGAACTACTACTGTTTGTTATGTTTGTGTTTAAGAGTTTTATATGTGCTAAAGTAAGTGATTAAAAAGTTATGCCAGAGTTCTGAAAATCGACTTATTAAAGAGAATGAAATTACTAAATCATTTCCAAAAACAAAAGATGACTTCACTGAAGTATTTAAATAATACATGTTTTAATAATTGCTGAATATTGTATGCAAGAATGGTTCACCATTTGATTTAGTATTAATTGTGCTCACCAAGTAGACTGGCAACAGACTGAAATATTGATAAATTATTATTATTATTATTATATTATTTCTAAGAGGAGAATGAATTTTCTCTATGAATTTTCTCATTGTGAAACCAATAACTTCATTTTTGACAATTTTAATTATTATTTTCACTTCCTATAAAGGCAAATAAAATGTGTACTTAGAAATATTTATCTCCAAGGTTTGTAAAGATAATAAAGTGGAAATTGCAGTGCATAATTTATTCATGTTGCACATCAGTATTCCCCCCCCCCCCCCATAAAAATTCATTTTTAGTTTATTGTTTCCTGTTTTACAGCTTTAATATTTTAAAAAATAATTTTAATATAAAATTTCAAACATGAAAAGAATTTCAATGTGATAGGCACTTTTATTATTATTAAATTCAAGGGCCTCTATTGTAGGCATTTTTTTTAACTGACATCTTTTTAAAGGTAAGGAATTGGAAATTTTTTATTAATAGTAAGCTTTTTTTCCAAACTACTTTGCATTAAAGAAAATTCAAACTGAATGTTTAATGCTACTTATTAATTGAAAAACTCTGAAACTGAATCATTACAATAAGTAGAGAAATATGACATGTTTGCAAAATGCATCCCTCTCCTAATAGAGTAGAACAAATGAGCCTTAGAAAATGTTTGAGAAACTAAATTGACTATGTACTTATAAAGCTGTAATGAAAAATACATTTGCATTGCAATACTAATATATATATATATATATATATATATATATATATATATATATATATATATATATATATATATATATATATATATATATATATATATATATATATATACTACTGGCAATTAAAACTGCTACACCAGGAAGAAATGTAGATAACAAAATGGTATTTATTGGACAAATATATTATGTCAAAAATGACAAATGATTAAATTTTCAAGAAATTTGGGTGAATAGACCCTGAGAAATTAGTACCTAGAACTACTACCTCTGGCAGCAATAACAACACTTATACGCCTGGGTATAGAGTCATACAGTGATTGGATGGCATGCACAGGTACAGACACCCATGCAGCGTCAACATGATACCACAGTTCATCGACCGTAGTTACTGGCATTTACTTAGGAGACAGATGTTCAGCAACCATTGACCAGACATTTTCTTTTGGTGAGAGATATGGAGAACGTAATGGCCAGGGCATCAGACAAACATTTTCCGTATCAAGGAAAGTCTGCACAATACCGGCCACATGCGGTCATGCATTATCCTACTGAAACGTAGTTTCCCAGGGCTCGAATAAAGGGTACTGCTACGGGTCGTAACACATCAGAAATGTAACACCAACTTTTCATAGTGCTGTCAATGCGAACAAGAGGTGACCGAGGTGCGTATCTAATGGCGCTCATACCATCACACCAGGGGATGGGCCAGTATTGTTAGGCATAAATGCCTGTTAATAACAACAGTAAATAATCCTATCTCATCACCTCACAACACCAATAGTAAAAGAACGTTTTTCCTTACTTATAATGTATTACCAATCATTCTGCATGACTGGGGTAAAAGATTCTTATCAGCACTCATTCACATTGGTCGAATTGACCGAACGTTTGGTTTCACTTTCGTCCACCTTTGGTGGGAACTCCGGCACATGGAAGCTTCTAGAAGGAATCTGATGGCACGTGTGCTTAATGATAGCAGTGATGAGTGTCCGTTTACGTGACTCGGACATGCTAATGACCAGGGGATATTTAAACTGCTCGCGGCTTATGTTCTTTCGCTCTTTGATCATCTCTCGTTGTTGTAGGCGGTCGCTAGATCGGTATTCGAACTTGCTTGTTTGGGCCGCTCGCCCTTTATTGAAAATGATGAGCTGGAGTTAGCGTATTTCCAAATGGGTTTCTTCGTCGAAGTTTTTAGTCGATAGTCATGCAGTTTGCATTGTTGTATTAGTTATCTCATGCAAAAGTAGCATGTAGAGAGATTATGTTCTTAGTATTTATTTTTATCATTTACAGTGTGTTTTAACTATTTACATTATTGTTTAAATAAATGTCATGAAAGTTAGAAGTAGTTTGTTAGTCTTATTTCAGAACTCACTCTGCTAGTATCAAAGGAAACATTGGGGAGATATTATTAGATTAGAAATTCTCCCCAACAAGTAGGACGATGGCGAATGCATGCTGCCTGTGTGCGTTCACCAGGATGCCACCAAACCCGGATGTGACTATCATGATGTTGTAAGCGCGGAACCTGGATTCATCAGAAAAAACAACGCCTCGCCATTGTTACACCCAGGTTCGTCACTGATGACACCATTGAAGGCACTCCTGTCTGTGATGCAGCGTCAGTGGTAGCCGCAGCCATGGTCTCCGAGCTGACAGTCCATGCTGCTATAAATGTCGCCGAACTGTTCGTGCAGACTCTTGTTGTCTTGCAAATGACCCCATTTCTTGACTCAGGACTCGTGACGTGGCTGTACGATCCATTAAGGCCATGTGGATAACATGCCTGTCTTCTCGGCTGTTAGTGATTACTGGCCGTTGAGAACCAGCACGCCGATCTGTATTACCATCCTGAACCCATCGAATCCATATTCTGCTAACCGCCATTGGATCTTGACCGAAGCGAGCAGCAAAACTGCGATCGGATAAACCGCAATCCTGTTAGGCTACAATTCAACCGCTATCAAAGGCATAAACCTGCTGGTACGCATTTCTTCTTCTTACACGAGGCATCACAACAATTTTCCAACACATAACAATGTTCAAATTGAATTTACACGTGGGAAATTGGTTGTACAGCTTCCTCATTTAAACACATTGTAGGTGTCGCTGCGGGCGCCTGCCTTGTCTAAATGCGCTGAAAAGCTAATCATTTGCATATCACATCATCTTCTTCCTGTCGTTTAAATTTCATGTCTGTACCATGTCGCCTTCTTAGTGTAGCAATTTTAATGGCCAGTAGTGTATATTGCATGTGTTTTCAATCATTACATTTCAGATAAATCATTTATCTGTAAGCAAAATATATCCTGTAATTTTTACTTTAATAATATAAACTGGGTTGGGATCTATTAATGATTTAAAAAGCTTCCTGTGGTTATCTTATGGTTAAAGGACAGCCAGAGGATCTATAAAGGATTTAAAAGTATCCTGTAGGTATCTTATGATAATCAAAAAGATGGCCTGAGGACCTATAAAGGATTTAAAGATATCCTGTAGGCATCTTATGATGGTCATAAGGATGGCCTGAGGATCTATAAAGGATTTAAAAATATCTTGCAAGTATCTTATGATGGTCCTAAGGACGGTCAAAGGATCTATAAAGGATATCCTGCAAGTATCTTATGAAGGTCTTGAGGATGGTCAGAGGATATGATATCCTGCGAGCATCTTATAATGGTCCTAAGGATGGTCAGAGGATGTACGAAGGTTTAAAAAGTGTCCTACGATTGTCCTGAAGACGACCACAGGACGTGCTAAGGATTTAGAGGGTCCTGTCATTATCCTGCAGCTGTCCAGAAAAGGTCCTTTTAAGACGTCCTGGGGATGTAGTCAGGAGTGACTTTTGAAGAAGCAGCGGACGTCCTAAAGACGTTTTTTGACAATTTTGAGATATTGTGCATCTAGTTAATACTACATCAACAGATAGTGCCTATCATTAAGCAAAGGATAATTTGCATGCAGTGGTAAGTAGTGAAAAAAGCCACATATAAACAGAAATACATTTTTATCCAGTAAAAGCAAAATTTGTATTATAATTATTGCAGAATATTTAAAAGCAAAAAAATAAATATATGCAAGCTTTTCTCGTTGAGTAACAATATATCTCATTTGTTTATCAACCAACTGTACGTTAAAACAATCCTAATATCATTTGAATACAATAAACCATTAATGATAAAAGTTTCTGTAGACCATTACTCTCTGTTTTAACCTTAAGTTACAAGAACCAAAGTAAGGTGTTTAGAAGCCAACATGGAAAGCCATGTAATCCGCAAGAAGGAAATAAATATATACAAATTTTAAGATTAAATAACATTTATTTAAATATAAAAATTAACCAATTAAAAATTGTAAACAAGTTATTGCTAGCATATCCAAAATGAATTTAAAGTTTTCCCACCCAAATTACAACAACACAAATTCTAACAATATCCTTGGGGGAAAAGAACGATGCATCACAAAAATAACAAGCTCAAAAATCACTATCCGATGAGGTCCGAATTTGTCAGGTCGTGAAACTTAAAACCCATTAGCAAAGAATATCCAAATCTGTGGAAAAACTTAAAGTAAGGACTGTTCAGGCAAAGGGAACCTTATGTCACCAAAGGGAACCTTACCCCTATGTTGGCTCATTGAGATCTAGTAGAACAGCCATTGATAATACCACACAGGCAAATACTCCAAAAAATCGAGGAACATGCAAACTCGCGATTCAGACCTCTAGAACGGACATTTGATAATACAGGAAGGCTAGCTGGCTGCCGAAGCTTTCACATTCACTCAACACATGTACACAGGGGTGGACTGGCCAGGTCTGCTAGTAGGGGATCCCTGACTGGGCCAATCGCTGAGTGGGCCACTTCAAGCAATTTTTTAATTAAACTTAATAAATTTAAATTCACACATAACATTTTTTAAAGTGTCATAATAAAAAAAAACCTAGTCATTTGTTTACTATACATGAGAAAAGTGTTCGGAAACTTTTTTCGTCCAACGCAGGGACCAAAGTAAATAGCTGAAGTCCACACGTGCGAATACTTTCCTCTTTTATCTACTTTCTCTAGTTTTTAGAGCTCTAGGGGCAGTAGCGGATTTTAGGTGGGGCAAAGGGGGCATGTGCCCCCCAAAAGGATTAATTTAATTTCACTATTTTATTTATTACTTTTTAACTGACCTTTCCTTTGCACTTTTTTTATGTAGCTAATTAAAGAGAACACAAAACACACACACACACACACACACACACAGCATATTTTGAATAAAAGCCTTTTTGTTTGCTAAAGAAGTACTACTGGAGTCAGAGGCCCAGAGTTGCAGAATACATTTAACTCATTGGTTTCAAATTCAAGAGACCGCATTATAGCAATTCGTCCATTAATTCTTCTTTGATGGAATCAATAATTAACATTTTTTTTTAATGTGTAGGCACACCTAAAAGAGTCATTTTGATCTAGGAACCTATTTGCGAAATAGATTTCTTTCTCAGCTAATAAAAGATGCGAAATGAAAGAAATCATGTTGTAGTTTCTTAGAAAAACCATGATTTTTAATAGGAACGGCATGTAGTATCAATATGTTATCTCAACTGTATCATGGCTTTAAGAACAAATGAGCAATTGTTTTGAAATTCACACAGAAATAGTTTCTGAATTCTTCAGTGAAACCTATATATGTTATAAAGTTATGATTAAAATAATTTTAAAAAACTCAAGAGAGGTATGGATTTATTTAATAATCTTGCCCTCGTGTTATAATCATTATGACAATATTCCTAGGTAAAGCCGCTCATTCTCTAGCATCTTGGTGACATTATATTTGGTTTAGTATTTAAATGGCTTGAAACGTTAAAGATGTATTCCGTCCACATTCAAAGTATATTAGCGCATAATATTCATGTACTTAGAAGTAAATTCATTGACCTTAAAGAATCCTAAAAAATAATAATAATAATAAGTAAGTAAATAAAAAAACAAGCGCATTTAAAAATAAAGTCGTTAAAACTTTGTTATGAAACATCAAAGGCGGGAAGTGGGGGTATTCAATTTCATGTGCCCCCTCCAAAAGATTTTTCTGTATCCGCCCCTGTCTAGGGGCCATGGTTACTTTATTGAGGAAACATAAAGGGACCAGAGAAATTGGGGTCCAAAGCGGCCTGAAAAAAGGCCCGGGATGAAAAAAAGAGCTTTAAAAACTTATATTTGCAAGTCTATTAACAAAAATTGAAGGAGCCTGCATCATTAGACAAAGCGGCCCTGGCTATAAATGCGAGGACCACGCTTTGGGGTGTTGATGCATGAGCAAGAGCATGCACAGGAGGGAGGGGGGAGAAGGCACACCGGTTGGCTCAGTTCTGAGCTTAGGGGGTCCGATTTTTCAATGAGGGGTGAAATATATGTAGGGACGTAGGGGTACATACAAGATGGAGGGGGCTCGTAAAAATCATTTGTAAAGCGCCCCGAAATTTCTATGCACGCCACTGGTATTCACTGGTTATAACAGATTCAACTAAATGCTGTCATTTGGCAAGAGATTTCCTTGGCCTACTGTAAATAGTGGCTATACGAGTATTTTCATCTCAGAATTGCATACAGGAAAGCAAGTCTGAGCTACGATAAACTGAATCTGAAACAGGGCAGGAGCTCCTGAATATAGGTGGATTTAGGACTGAGTTCCAAAAGATGGGGAAGGGGGGGGGGGGCAATTTTTTTTTTTTTTTTTTCGAGCTGCATTAATTGTAATCAGAGCCAGATTTAAAATTAATGGAATCCCTAAGGTATTTCAGGTATGATGTCCCTTTGTAGACCTAAAGTCACCAATGATAGTCGTAAGTCTACAATTGAGGACTTTGATGCAAGAATTAGTCAAGTCCAAACTTTTTCATTAAATATATATATTTGAGTGGAGAATATAGATGTACGGATTGGTGCAACAACAGGACACAAATGTAAGATCAGCTTTGTAGTAAATAATGCGAGAAAGATAGCCTTTCTATCGGACATTGATGTTATTTGTCGGTCTACTTGTATATCCTATTTGTATGTCCTGGTTCTTGGTTCTTGCATCAAGGCCCTCAATTGTGTTTTTCAGATTTAAATATTGAAAAATTTCCAGACGAAGTCTTGGAATCTTCTTCATTCCTTTAAAGTCACTAAAGATAGCCCAAAATTTCACATAGATAAATTTCCATGGGAGAGCCCCGTAACATTTTTATCTGCCCTTTAGCTTAAAATTGATTTCAGTTTCAGAAAAAATGCCCACTGGGAGCTAGTGTTTTGCCCAGACCAAAAAAGGAGGAGTGCACTTTCAGATAAAAGGGTACTTTTTAAGAGAACTAAAAAAAGTGCTTCTTTTACTTTTTGGTAAGGTACATACAAAGTTCAAATGTTTTCGATAGTAATTATTTTTAAAGTATTAAAAAGCTTTTTGATGTTTAGTTTTAAAGGTAATGCAAAAAATATTGAAATATATTCTACTCAGATTCCTGTGGATAAGTGATTGAAATGAGGGAGTGACGTTTCAAGGACAGGCTTGTGTGAATTTTTAGTTTTTGAAAATAGTTTCGTTTTTGTGAAGCTTTGTTTAAACTTTTAAGGGACAAGGAGGGTTGATTTAGTTAAGGTTAAAAGTTAGCTTAAATGCAGAAGGGCACAGCCCCCTCCTAAAAAATCTTGGGGGAAACACTTGGAAAACCTGTCCCTTTTCCTTTTAATATTTCCTTAACATATTAGATTATGTTTATAAAGTTTCAATGACAAAAAATTCCGAAGGAGAGATGCCGGATTCAATACAGTAACTAAAATGTAGTTTAAAATTGGGTCGAGTACACTTCAGTTTTTAAATGCTTCCAAATGACACTGAGCCTCCTAATCTCTTAAACATGACCAAAGACAGTTTTGCGTTTTTTAATAGTTGAAAGTCTAAACGTTTTCGTAGAGAGCTCCCAATGCTTCTTTGTTCCATTAATTTTACCAAGGGTAGCCTAAAACTATATTTATCAAACTTCCCATTTCAGAGAATTTCTGGGAAGAGCTCTCGACATTCTATTGTAAACAAGAAGACTTAAAATGGACTTCAATTTTGAAAAAAAAAGAAGGAAAACAAAATTGTGGGGGAATCCTATAGTTACATATCCTCTAACATTACCAAAAATTGAAATTGCCGTTTTCAACATCAATTTTGAAAATATCGCTTGGAAGGAAACTAGAACCCCTTCTCTCGATTATTTTCTCTTTAAACTTATACAGATCAACCAATTTCGAAAAACTTCCGGGGAATTTATCTGATACCTCCCTTTTCCCGTCAGTATAAAAGCCTAACAATGTGCTTCTTACGACTTGTAACAATTAGTATCCTTCTTTCAAGACACATAAAAAATGTGCCACTGTCCCCAGTGTTAGCTTTATCTTAAGTTTCACAATTTTCTATTTTTAGAACTTTAAAACTTAATTTAGAATTTAAAGGAAAATAGGAACAAGTGGTTGATTAATGTCTGTCTTGACATTGGAGAATCGAAATCTGGCACTGTTTAATTTAATTTTTTTAATTTACAGAGGAAGGGCCAAAATATTCTTTTGTTGATTGAGCCAAAGTCAGTCAATCCGCCTCTGCATGTACATCAAATCCTGTGTTTTTGCTCAGAAATTGTTTTATGGATTTTTGAAAGTGATCTTATTGTCTATTATGTGCATGTAAAATGAAAATCTTTTCTAATGATTTCATTGATTGAAACTCGATAAGATATATTCATAAATACTTTTTATTACAATAGTGTACTTTATCAGTAACGTCTTAATGACTTTGAATAGCATAAGTGTAATGAACCGCTTTTGATCATCCAGTTGACTCACCTACTTGAATGACTGCCGAATTATAGAAGAGAACTACCTTTGGTGACCATTTGATTTCATTACTTATAAAACATTCCACTATGATCAAGGCTTACTTCAGCCACTTTTTATTTGTCACATTGAAAAAAAATAAATTTTTAGACTATGTGCAGCTATAATTGTGACGTACAGCTTAAATCAAACAAAAACTAAGAATTTTATGAAGAACTGCTTACTTGAAGAAACTACAAGCTCTGTTGCTTTGGTAAAATCTTTTCCCACTATTGCATCATTAACTTTGCGATGTATTTTTCTCAGCTCATTGCTGTGACAAAAAGGAAAACAAAATTCAATTGAAGGCTATTAAACATGCATCAAGACATCAGAGTTTGAATTTTAGACTTAATTTAATCTTACATACATTTCTTTGAGCATGTTGATGACTTCGTTATGTTCAACAGACTCACACCAAAGTCTTCGAATTTCTTCTCGCTTACACTGGAGGAGCTTTTTGCAAGCAAAAAGTTTTTCTTTTACATCATGACCTCTTCTTTGACTAGCTATTAAAAAATTTTTGATATGACTATGAGCAATTTTAATGGTTAATAATGTCACACAAACTAGTAGAAAAGGTATGTTTGATTTGGTAAAAGTAATAATATAATGAAGAGATAAAATTAAATCATTGAAAACCTTAGGTATAAACAAACATGTGATGAGCGAGTCAGACCTAAAATTGATAAGTCCATTTTGACTCGATTCACTTTAGCTCTAAGCATAGTAGATTTTGAGCAGAGTTGTTAGAGTTTCGGCCAGTGATGGTTTCAACCATGAATAAAACAGGTTAAAACCGGCTTGGATAAAATTAATTTTGTCCAGTTTTGGCCATTGGATGTGGATATAGGAAAGAATAAAGTTTAAAATCTAAATAAATGAGTACATAATTAAAATAAATATGAAACATAATCCCATAATCAGTCACTATTCATTATTTAAGTTAACAGTTCATTTTAAACTCTATGCAAGCAAAAAATGACAGCATGTTCCAAAACTCATAGGAGAATTATGTGACATTTTTTTAAAATATGCTTCAAATTGTAAGTAGCACAATCTATCTACTGGGTGAATCCATACAGGTTCAACGGATGATTGCGCTCAACCTTTTTTAATTTTTTTGAAACTCATATCGCAAAGAGCTGCATATGAATGATGTTTCAAACCACATTTATTTTTTCCCTAACCTTAACCTTTGATTTTTTAGAGGTCATCAAATGCCATTTTCATAGTCAAAAATGGGACTTTTAGACCTTTGCATTTTTGCCCAAATCTAATTGAATAACAATCATGGCAGCAAATTTAACATTTTGATGTTAAAGTACATAAGACAATAGTCCCACACACTGAGTGATGTAGCTATAACTTAATAATTAAAATAATGGCAGCAGGCCAAAGTTACAGGTCAAATGCAAAATCTTTACTCATTTCAAAGGGTCATAACTCGCTTAGAGGATAAAAACACAAACTGAAATATGGCAAAAACTAATCACTGGAATCATACTAAAGAGAAAATCTAACTGTAGTTGTGTGTCTATTTACCCTTTAGAAATTACAGCCCCTCAAAGATCAGAAAATTGACAAAAATGACATTTTTAGACCCCTGTAATTCAAAAGGAGATGAAGTTATAAATAAAATTTCTTAGCCAATTGAATATTCCATTCAAGTACTATGCATGTTATATATACTGTTTTGTGTATTTAGTTTGTAAAAAAGATACAGGCCTTTAAAATTGAGTAATTTTGCTAGTTACTTCACACACTAAAACAGAATTAAAAAGTGTGAAAACTTTATTACACCTTCTTAAATTACATATATTGTGCTCTATATAATATATTATACTGAAAAAAACATATTGTATGTATAAAAATTATTATTTTAACTGGATAACTTAGAAATATTTGGACACAAATCAGTAGTTCATACTTGATTGACAGCTCAAGTAGTTAAGAAACAGAGTGTTTCGTTTTAAACTGCAAGACCTCTATTTTCGAAACCGTTAGTACCATACTTCCAACTGCAAAAATGTTCAAAATGAGATGCAGGGTTAAGATATTGAAAGTTTGAAGCAAAAATTATAATGAGTAAAAAAATGCAATATTTAGCTTTTTATACAGGCCCTAGGTCCAATAACTGATATTCAGGGAAATAATCTCCATTCAAAAATAATTCCAACGCCAAAAGTTTGACATTACAACTACCAATATTCACCGAGATATGAAACGCAGTGTTTTGTGACTTACACCAATTTACACTCGCCATCAATAACACCTTTTGGGGGAAAATATAGCAGTTAATAGGGGTTTCTATACAATTATATGTGTGCATAGAGTGTGGTTTTTCAAATTGATTGAGATTTTGTAGTGTGTTTTTGAGTATCATGGCATAACATTTGCATTTATTTTTGAATAGCAATGAAAAAAAAGGTGCTTTTTTAAATTTAAATTCTGTATACACAATGTGATTGCATATGTTTAAGGCAAGTCACATAATTTAATTCACAAAGAGTATGTATGTATTGAAAATTCATGTGTGTATATTATCAGTATAGTCTATATATTAACTACTTTTGGGCTGTCAATCAAGTATGAACTACTGATTTATGTCCAAATATTTCAAAGTTATCCAATTAAAATAATTATTTTTATACTTACAATACGTTTTTTTTTTTTTTTTTTTTCAGTATAATACATTATATAGAGCAGAATATACATAATTTAAGAAGGTGTAATAAAGTTTTCACACTTTTTAATTCTATTTTAGTGTGTGAATTAACTAGCAAAATTACTCAATTTTAAAGGCCTGTATCTTTTTTACAAACCAAACACACAAAACAGTATATATAACATGCATAGTACTTGAATGGAATATTCAACTGGCTAAGAAATTTTATTTTTAATTCCATCCCCTTTTGAATTACAGGGGTCTAAAAATGTCATTTTTGTCAATTTTCTGATCTTTGAGGGGCTGTAACTTATAATGGGTAAACAATCACATAATTGCAGCTAGATTTTCTCATTAGTGTGATTCTAGTGATTAGTTTTTGCTATATTTCAATTTGTGTTTTTATCCCCTAAGCGAGTTATGACCCTGTGAAATGAGTAAAAATTTTACATTTGACCTGTAACTTTGGCCTGCTGCCATTATTTTAATTATTAAGTTATAGCAACATAACTCAGTGTGAGAGACTATTGTCTTATGTACTTTAACATCAAAATGTTAAATTTACTGCCATGATTGTTATTCAATTAGATTTTGGTCAAAATAAAAAAGGGCTAAAAGTCTCATTTTTGACTACGAAAACCACTTTTGATGACCTCTAAAAAATCAAAGGTTAAGGTTAGGGAAAAAATAAAAGTTGTTTTAAACATCATTCATATGCAGCTCTTTCGGATATTAGTTTCAAAAAAATTTAAAATGGTTGAGGGCGCTCATCCGTCGAACCCATATGGATTGACCCTACTTGTTTCAGTGTTATGCGCACAAAATGAATTACCGGTTTAATTAAAGTATATTACCAATTTTTTAATAAATTGAAAACATGCTACAAGTTTTGTGAAGAATAGCTATTAGTTCATGTTGTAGACTATTTAGTATAGTCCCAATAAACAACAGTCCTTTGTTTTCATTGTGAATAACTTTTAATGTTAAAGAAAAGTTGCATTTAATCAATAAATCAGTTTTAAAAATTATTTCAATTATGATAAATACAAATTATTTTTCTTTTAATAATTCATTAAAAGGTGCAATATTATGCATACAAACTGTATGTGTACACGCATTAGTGTGTTTTTATACAGTACAGTTTTGGCCACTATGGTGGTTAAATCTAGTTTTGGCCAGTTTAGACCAGTTTCTGCCAGTGGCATGGCCAAAATAGGTTTTGTCCGGCCAAAACTACAACCTTGGATTTTGGCAACAAAATAATACATTCATAAATGAGGCATTCATAACAGTTGAAATGGACTTGATTCACTTTAGCTCTAAATGCATCAAATAGCTATTTTCCTAAACATACACACAACAGGTATATAACACACACCTAGTACAACACTGCTACATCTGCAAAAACTATTTATTGAGAAAAATTAATTTAAATGTGATGTGCCTTAGCTTAAATTCTTATAAAAACTCAAAGATACATTTCACTGATAACCAGACAAAATCTTTAAATAACGAACGAAAACTGTAAAATGGTCCAACTATATATGGGCCACTTTTTGATGTTTTCAATGAAAATTCCCTGTACCTCTTTCATTTAGAATTTTGAAGAATGTAGCAGTGTTAGCTATACATCTCATCTTTTGAATGAAATGTTTTTAAAAAATCTAAGTTGGAAAGAAGAGGAAGGGGAATTTTTTCCTTGTGGCCTATGAGCAACCTCATTTTAAACTAGAAAATATATTGAAAACTTGATGTAACTTATTGTTGTCTGAGACTACTCGTTGTTGTCTGCTTGAAACTGTATAAATAATTTTTTTAGTCCATCATTTACCTTTTCTTTTCTTTTCTTTTTTTTTTTTTTTTCAATTTTTTGAGAATTAATCATCTCTTGTTGTCTTGAGTGATTAATAAAGTTCAACATAGTAAACATAGGTATTGTTCTTTATTATCTGCCTAGGTTTTGACATAGAAACATTTGAAAACTAGAAAAATCTCACCAACTAAAGGCTAGGTACCTATACTTAGGTCTCAGAAAATACGTAGGTCTGATGAATTTTAAACAAAATCTTTTCTTTTTTTTTTTTTTTTGAAAACTGAAATATGAAATCACATTTCTTATTTCAAATCTCTTCAAAATAAATATTCTTTAAAAATTATCTCAGTTTGTATTTGGTCCGGATTTCAGTCAGCACCTTTTTCAAAAACTCCAAGGAGTAGGGGAGATAGGGCGACCCTTAAGCTTTCTAATGCTTTTTCTTGCCATTATTTGCAATAAATAACACAAAATATGACGGAAATATTTAATTACCTTTCAAAAGACAAATAATAAGTTTTAAAAGCAGAGAAGAAACAAAGCATAGTAACAAACTACCAGTAGTTTTACTAATAAATTCAAACTTTATCTAAAACTTACAAATGATTCTTGCAGAAATTTTACTAAATGATTCCATTGTCACAGATAGCTGGTCCTTGTTAGCGGACACAAGTTGGATGAGGCGAGCATCACTTGCTTCATAATCATTTTTCAGTTGTACCATCCTTTTCTTTCGCTCAGTTGTTTTGCTGTGGAAAAAGAGGGGCAATGCTTTACAAGCTTAAAACAGTTTCACATCATGTAACTGACATAAAACACTTTAACACATATTTATGTTAAAATATTGGGGGAGATGGGGCCCATTAGACCACAGGGCATGTTGGACTGATCTCAATTACTTGAATACTATTAATATTTTTTTTTTTTAATTTATGACCAACTAATAGTACCTATGGTCTAGCAAATCACATGGCACAATTATATTGAACAAATTTCATTTCAGAAAGTTATTTTAATATTGTTGAGTAATTTTAAGAAATCTGTAACTAGATTTTTTAAAAATGGTTTTCAACAAGATTGCAGTAAATAAATTGAACAGCATTTTTTCAGACTGAGAACCTTTCACCACTTTTTCCCAACCACGTTGTAGCAGACCAACGACCCATTTTTCTTTGGATCTTTGAAAAATAATTGTGTACTAATGGCAAATCATATTGACGTTTTTAATTAAAGATGGTTTATCAATTAAAATCCATTTAATATGTTACAGTAAACTCCTGATCATCCACAGAATAGAATGGCAAAGTCACTGTGGATTAATCTGCAAAATATGTAAAAAACAATACTACTGTATGTAATAGCTTTAAATATTCAACAACACTAGCATACATTTAAAGTATATCTGAAGGCCACTACAGTGTGTGTAAAAAATAAATGGAAAGGATTGCTCCCCTTCCCTTCCAATGACATCAAACTTTATAAGGGCACTGAAACCTATTTTTTGATCGATTCTACTTATTGCTCTATATTATAGCAAGATAGATTTTAAAAGCAATTTTATAGCTATTTTCTATGTTTTGCTTTATATTGTTCGTAGATTACACATCCGCAAGCATATAGCACAAACAGACTAACTGAAACAGATCAAGCTACGTTGTACCAAAATGTATAGCAAAAGGAAAGCGTTTTTTTTCTTCTTCTTCTTCTTTTTTTTTTTTTTTTTTTTTTTTGAACAAACTGGTCTGGTCACTCATTTACACATGTAAGTGGTGCAGATACAATGCAATTAAGTAGAATAATCTAAAAACCAGGTTGCAGTGACCAAGGAAGGTTTGCTGTAACTGGAAGGAAAGGGAAGGAGCAGTAAGATAGAATTATGAATAAATTTTTTAAATGTTCAGTTAAAATGGGTGTATTGAAAGACATTCAGTTAACCATCGGCGAAAAAAAAAATTTGAAAGTATGAAAGGCCGCAGATAATCAAGAGTTTACTGTACATTAATCTTAATGTTCTTCATTCTACACACAAAAGGAAATAAGATTGTTACAGTATTTGATGATATTTACCACTAAAATTCTAACAATAGTTGTTTGTCTCATGTGGTCCAACCTAACCTGTGATCAACGTACCCCGGCATGGGGCATGTTGGTCCACTTACAAGGTTCCAAGTTAACTACACATTCAAAAAAAATCTGGAATGATGAGAAATATTCCCTGAAATTCATTGTCAAAAATCAAACTATCTGGTGTACAAATAGGTTTTAAAGGATTTTCAAGAGATGGCATCACTGGTATTAAATCAAAACGCACAATGTTGCAACTAACTTCATTTTATGACCTCATCATTAAGCTTTCATTTTCAGTATGTGAAATTTCTCCGAAGTGGAAACAACATAGTTTTTGTGTGCCCAGAATATGTCAACTTTTGTGCCAACAAAACACAATTTGCAGGAAAGTTTACTTTTCTGCTTCCATTTGAAGAAAAGTGCGGCTGAAGACCGTCGAATGCTGCAAGATGCTAAAGGGGAACATGCTCCATCGCGATTTCCACATGTGAGTTTTGGTATAGACATTTTAGAAGTGGTGAGTTTGATACCAATGACAAAGAGCACGATGGACGGCCACGTTTGAAGATGCCGAATTGGAGGCTACATTGGATGGTTAATGGTGCCAAACAACTTTACCGAGCTCAACTGATGCGTTTGAGGCCAGCACTGCGGGGGAAAAACGGCCACAATATAAGGAGAGACAGGACAATGTAATTTGGCAACATGATAATGCTTGGCCACATGTTGCGACGCAGGTCAAAACATACCTGGATATCCTGAAATGGGCAATCCTACCCCACCCGCTATTGTATAGCTCAGACATTGCCCCTTCTGACTACTATTTGTTCTTGTCAATGACACATGCTCTTGCGGATAAGCATTTTCTGTTCTTTTGAATAAGCCCAAAATTGGATTGATTTGTGGATTGCATCAAAAGGCGCACAGTTTTTTCGAGGAGGCATCCGAAAATTGCCTGAAAGATGGGAAAAGGTAATGGCCAACGATGGACAATGCTTTGAAAACCGAACATGAAATCATTTTTTCGCAATAAAGCTTCAAACTTGAAAAAAAATCCTTTAAAACTTATTTGTAAACCGGATACTTTTTTTTTTTTTTTGATGAAATAAAAAATGAAAAGTAGAAAAGTGGACCAACATGCTGTATCGCAATTTTGATTGTAATTACTAGTTTTTCGTAGTACGTGTATGATTTAGCGAAGCAAAAATAAGAAACAACAAAATAAAGACAGCTTTTTTTAACTTTATTTTCTTCTCTTTTCTCAAAATATTTAACTATATGGTTTCATCAACAAAATATTCAGTGCAAAATGACCAAAAATAAGATCAAAAGTCAAATTGAAAATAAATTTTTAAAAAACTGCCAGAAGCACTAATGTAAGCAAAAAAAATACTTGTAGTCAATTTGCACCAACTAGTTCATTTAACAACAAAAACAATAAAGTCTCTTCTACATGAGAGTAGTCTATTCTGGCACTATAATTACAGCACTGAAGCTAACTGATTGAGAACCATGTAGCATAAATTGTTTAAGAACACTGAAATTAAAACACAGCATGTATGATTAGAAAAAATTAATCATAAAGGGCCCTATTAACCTTAACAGCTTATTAGTTTCCAACAAGCAAATTAAGGTGCTACATAATCTAACAGCTTCACCCAAAATGGTTTAAGTGAACTCCTGCAATATGTCATGTATTTAAATTTCTGCCTTTAAATTCAGGGAGCAAAAAAAAAAAAAATGTTTTGTACATTATGCAAACAATTGTTTGGGAGCATTCAAAAACTGGGGAATTATTAGTCATTTAGAAGCTTACGAAAGTCATGAGGTGTATGAATGTTTCAAGACATGCCAAAGAAATAATTTCAGAATTTTGAAACTTATGTAAGGAAGCCTAAACAAGGTCAAAAAATAAATAAGTAGGGGAGGATGGGCCACAATGAAACATTGTAAATTCAAAAATAAATACAATTCTGACAGCTACCACCACCCAAGAGGAATAAACATAACCAAAATGCCTCCCAGAATTCCTAGGTCCATGCTTTTGTTTTGTAGAAAAAAATTAGTTACTGTTTGGACACACAGAAAGTTATTTGGATAATTTCTTGCATCTATCATAATCTTGAAAAACTTCAACAACTGAGCTAAGTGTTGTAGTTTATGTTGTTACTAACACTTTAATCTTCTATTATTCAGCTATATTATTTTTAACTCATGGTTTATTTTAATGATATGAAGCAAAAATTTTTATTTTGTTGTTTCGGCCATAATGAGACATCTCATTGGGGCCCATGCAGCAGTAACCAAGTGTAAACTTATCTACTTCTTGTTTTAGTTTACAAAAAAGAAATTTAACAATAAAAAAATAGACTTGATTGAAAAATATTTATATTTTAACTAATTACTACAAATAAATTTTTATTTTATTACACAGCTTTGTACAAAACAAAGCTAGAAACCTGTTAGGTGTTGTTGATAAGGTTGTCAAAAATGGTACTTATTTCAACACTTTATAATTATAATTAATATTTGTATAAAATAATTATTTAAGTTAATAATCAATTAATATTTGGCATTTATTTTATTCTTTTAATATTTTTAAATCCTATTTTTTTTTTTTTTTCTTTTTGCTTACTGTAATTAAAATTGTTTCCGAGACTGAAGAGAGTTGTAGTTGTTTTGAACTAGATGACAGCTCATCAGATGAATATTGTGAAAACTTAATTGAAGTAGATCAGACCCGGGAACTTAAAAAAGGGAATTTTCTCTTACTTCAATTCACTTTGAGTGGAAAAAGCTTAAGCTGGCATACTTTCTATAAATATGTATCTGTCATTACAAAGTGTTCTGAAAAGTTTTAACTCCTCTAAAAACAAATTCATATACATAGATAACGAGTGAAAAATTATCATATAAGCTTTGTGCTACAATATGATTAAAGTGAAGAAACAACATGAATAAAGCACAAATTTTGAAGAAAATACAACATATAGCTATTTCAAGGCTACAATGGAGCCTCTTCATCAGTGCAAAAAGCTCACAAACACAACCACAAGTTGCTAGAGAACTGTTCTCTTGCAACTTGTGGTTGTGTTGGTGAGCTTTTTGCACTGATGAAGATGTTCCATTGTAGCCTTGAAATAGCTATATACTGTATTTTCTTCAAAATTTGTGCTTTATTCAAGTTGCTTTTTACCTTTAATCACAGATAACGATATTTCGAATATTAGCATCCAAGACATATATATCCTGGGAAAACTGCCTCAGCCATATATCCATTCAGAAGGGAGAGTGCTAATAATGCAATTTCCAGGATGTATTAATACTGTTGAAAAACACTAAAATTTAACCTTTGCTTATTATTGGTTTAAATACTTTACTCAAATGTTGAAATGCTGTTGCAAAATGCTTTTTAATAACTCTGTACCGAATTAAGTTTCTTTAATAAACGAGCAAAAGGAACTTATTTTGCAAGCTGTAGATAAAAATAGAGATTATTCAGCTGTCCCATTGTGACCCTACTTAATGTCTCATAGTGGCCCATAACTGGGCCACAATGAGACACTTTTTGTCGAATTTACAAAGTCTCATAACTTTTTTTTTCTAAAATTAAATGGGCTAAATTTGATGCAATATACTATAATTGGATACCTTTAATATAATCAAACATGTTTCTGTGCTTTAGAACTTACCAATGTACAAAAAACGAAAAATATATGTTTCTTGGCTCATTGTGGCCAACCCTCCCCTAAAAGCTGCTTCTTAAAACTGGATATATGATAGTAGTTGCCCACCCAAAATAAAAAAGACTACAGAACACCAATAAAGATCAGCATTTGAAGCTCCTCCTAGAACTGTTGTCCAACAAAAAACTGCAAACCAAAGTCCCTAGATAGAAGCTTTTATATAGATAATCAAGCATACACATTTCACTGCCTACATAGCAAAACAGTGATTGCTTAAATTGGTGCAAAGAGCATCAGCACTGGACTGAGCATCAAAGGATCCATGTTCTTAGCTGATCATGGTTGGCAAGTTTTTGCCACGGGTAGAAAAAAACCATTGAAAAAAAACGCGTTTTTTCCGCCCAGCAAAAATATGTTTTTGCCAAAGTGGCAAAAATAGGATTTGCAGTAACAACTTACTGACACATTTTTAAAAAGTTGCATGTGAATAAAAAGCATGAAAAATGATGTGATAAAATATTTATTTAATAAGTTTGCTAGTTTAAAATAAATTTAATGTTTAATTTACTTTAAGAGTTAAATATTTGCAATATTTTTGTTTTTAAATCTTTTACACATTACTAATAAAATTTACAATTTGTATTGTTGAAAACCCAAAAATAATTGTTAGCTTACAATGTATTGGTAATTAGCTTGTTTATTATAGCAATTGTTACAATACATTCCATATATTTTTTAATTTTACTGGTTAAATCAATATGCAACAACAAAATACAAATAATTGAGATAAATGAAAATTAAAATACACATGAGGTAGTGAGAAGCAAAAGAAGTGGCCAAATTAAAAATTTCGAGATAACCAGTACACATGGTATGTGAACCTCTCCTCTGTCTTGGGGCAAGAGATGGTACTAGTAGCCCTGGTAGTTACAGCATGATTTAGAAAAAAAAATCAATGAAAGCCTACCTAGGATGTTATCTTTAAACGTGTTTTACTCAAAACTTGAAAATGTCCACCACTTACATCTCTTTGCTTCTCACTGCCTCATATTTAGTCAAATATAACATCACATAAATATCAGTCTATAACAAATGTCTTCTAAAACCTATTCTTTGTTTCAGCATAGCCTTAGAAAAAACTAGTTTCGTAAGGGGAGTATGTCATTTGAAAAAAACTAAAGCAACTGAAGCTCCGGGACCAGGTAATATTTATCCAAAAAAATTTTTAGTTGAATATGCAGAGGAATTAGTGGATGTTATTTTAAATATTTTCAATGCTTCTTATAACTCAGGGACAGTGCCAGAAGACTGGAAGCTGGCTAACATAACGTCGCTCTTCAAGAAAGGGTCATAATGCAGGGAACTATAGACCTGTAAGTTTGACTTCAGTGGTTTGTAAGATTTTTGAAGCATTGATCAAAATCAAGATTATGTATTTTTTAGAGATTAATAGTCTGTTGACTAGTTTGCAGTTCAAGAAAGGTAAATCGTGGGTTACTAATTCATTGAATTTCTATGACAAAGTTACCTTGGCTTTAGATAACAAAAAGTACGTGGATATTGCTTATATTGATTTTCAAAAAGCTTTTGATAAGGTACCACATGTTGCTCTTCTCAACAAACTAGCTGATATAGGAATAGAAGGAAAACTTTATTTTGGGTTAGCAATTAGCGGACTGGAAGGAAACAAATAGTTGTGAGGGGGAAATCATTCTAAATGGAGTGATGTTTTAAGCGGGGTTTTCGGGGCTTGGGGATCAGTTTTAGGCATAGACTAATAATAAGAGTAGACCGAGCTATGGCAACCCTTTGCTGCTCATGAACCAAACCATGTGACTAGTGGATATCCTAGCAACAGCGGGCGTTGATCGTAGCAGACGATCAACGCCAGCGCGAAATAAAATAAATAGAATTGATGGAACACAGAAGAATGATATTTTATGGAGTCCGATTTGTAAATTTGTTATTCTAAGTTGTAAATATTTTGTTAATATAGTGAGTTTTTCGTTTAGATAGTATTGTGCATTTTCTTTAGTCAATTTCAATAACTCTCTAAGCAATTAAAGATGCAAGCGACCAAGAAGAATCAGCAAACGGTAAGATTTTTACCTACAGTTTCAATCTAAGATACCGATTAGTACATTTTTGCGTTAACGCAAAACGTTTACGCCATTTCGTTCACGCCAACGCTGACAGCTCCAAATGAAATAAAAGTTATAGAAAACTGATCAAAAACTATTACTAATGTCAAAATAATGCATAACTAAATGAAAAACAGTTCAATCTCTGCACCTGGAAGTTTTTTTTTATGAAAACACATTGTCTTAAAATACATGTCGAGTGCCAAACTATAGATAATGCTGCCATCTAGCAACCATGCTGCCAAAGTCTTCGCCAAGCCCTTCCACTAGTCACATGATACATCTATGAACCAATTTTCTTTATCAGCAAGAATGAGAAAGCTCGGTCTACTCTTATTATTAGTCTATGGTTTTAGGTCCTCTTTTGTTTATTATTTTTATGAATGTCATTCATGAAAACATTTCAGGAAACATAAATTGTTTTGCTGATGACATAAAAGTTATGGGGATTGTAGAAAATGAAGTTCAAGTAAAACAGTTTCAAGAGATCATATTACTAAGTGGGCACAGGAGCGGACTGGACCGCGGGCCGATGTGCCCTTTCTGCCTATGTGCTCTGAAAACTGTGAATACCTTTTCTTTTATTTATTTTTTTTTTTTTGGTGCAACTTCCTTTTTTTTCTGCCAGGTAATAGGACTAAATGGTCCCATTGGACTGGACAAGTGACCCTCCTGGACTGGATCCAGGAGGGATCCAGTTTGCTCCCGAGTGGGCAGATAAGTGTGGTATGGCAGTTAAGATACGAAAATGTCAAGTGCTACACTTAGATCATGGACAAGTGACCCTATGAGGCGTATGAGTAATTATTTACAGGGTTCAGTCATTAGTCAGGCTGAAAATTTTATTGATCTAGGTGTCTTAATAAATCAGGATTTAAAGTTTAGTCAACAGTGCAAAACTGCAAGTAACAAAGCCAACAGAATGCTTGGGTTTATCAATAGATCAATTAAAAAAAAATCTAAGAAGGTTCTTTTAGCTTTATATAGAAGTTTAGTAAGACCTCATTTGGAGTATGCTGTTCAGTTTTGGGCTCCTTATTTCAGAAAAGATATTTCTGTATTGGAAAGAGTTCAAAGGAGGGCTACTAGACTAGTAAGAAGACTTTCAGAGATTTAGAATATAATACCAGACTTAAAAGCTTAATATGTATAGCATGGAGCATCAGAGTGTCGGAAGGGACATGATTCAATTGTTTAAATTTATCAAAATGAAAGATGTTAATGGGTAAATTTTTGCACAGAAAGTAGTAGTCTCAGGCTAACCTGGAAATTTGGAAAAATGATTACTTTAGTAGGGTTGTGGGCTCTTGGAACTGCTTGCTGAATGAGCAAGGGGTGGGTAGCTTTAAAAAGGCAATTGATCTTCATTGAGGAGTAATAAACTGACTAGGACCAGCCTAGCTGGGCCTAGAGCCTCTTGCTGGTCATCACATTTGTATTTAAAAACATTTCGCTAAAACATAAAAAAAAAAACACTCAACATATTACTTCAGAAAAAGTAACATAAACCACCCAAGGGTCTTTTCTTCTGAGCAATTAAAAATAATAATAAATAAACAAACTCACATGGCACAAAAAGAAAACTGAACTCTAGCAAAAAATCATATTACATGACTATATAACAGACTATAAGCTTCTTGAACAAAAGTAAAATAATTGCCTTACTTACCTTATTGAAAGCTCTGCAATGATATTCATTAGGCGGCCGCTCTAAAAATAAAGGAAAAATATGAATCTAGAATTAAAAAATATAACTCAAGTTCTAACTTTCTGAATTTTAAAATAGTAGTTTAAAATAGTAGTGTTAAGGAGAGTAACAACTGGTTTGAGACTCCAAAGCAGAATACTTAGTGATGTTCTGCAACTTAAATTAAACCAAAATTGTTCTGCAAGTACTTTAAGCACTGTATACATATAACTGTTGTGACGTTTTCAAAATCAAAACCACTTCATACAGGAGTATGAAAGGAACATTTTAGGTTTTTATTTGTTCAGTATGTACTCCATTTGCTGAAAAAAGGCATGAAATTTAAATTTCAGGGGCCTAATCTTGACAGAAAATTAAAGATGAAAACAATCAGGAAAAAAACGGAAAATTTTGGATTTTTTTTTTTTTTTTCCACTCCGGAAAAATTGAAAAAAAATAATTTTTCCAACTTTTCTGGAAGTTTTCATTGAAATTTTCAGGAAAAAGTTATTAGAAACTTTTCATACTTAAATTCTGATGAAATTTACCCCCACCCCCACCTTGTATGTTAAAATACTGTCAAACTTTGATAATGCAAGTTGTTGTATGATAATATAATTTGCATACAGATCAAAAAATACTTAATGCATTTTGCAAAAAAAAAGTAAACCAATATCCTTAGCGAAGAATTTATTTTCCTTTTCATAAATCAGTACACATAAATTTAATCACAGAACTAAGTTTCTGCTGACTGCAAACTAAATGTACAAGGTGCTGTAAAAAAATTCCATGTAACTTTATTAAAAATAAATAAAAATTAACAAAACACAAAAAATAACAATATGAGAAGATCTTTAGCAATCAATAAATTAACTGGTTTCAAACTGGCTGCCTTTTGAAGCAATACAGAGGTGCAAATACTTATTGAAATTTTTATTCAAGAGCCACAAGTCTTTTAATCAATCCTATTCCTTATAAAGCAATTAGTTTAGAGCGTACATACTTATGTGTAGTTTAGGGTAGACCTTTGACTCTAAAACAGGTCATACAATGTAATAAATGTGATTCAGGTTTAGCGAATAGAGCGTCCACTCTAAAGATGATATCATGTCAAAAACAATGCACCATGCACCACTCGTCTTTTTGGCCATATGAACTGGTGTGGAGTCAAATTGAAATGTCCAGTCTACATTGCTGTGCTTAAGTGCTCTTAGGTCTACAAAAGTACAACAGCTTCTAAAATGTCCCTCTGATACACTTGTTGATTCATTTTATGGCACACATCCACAAAAAAACAGAAATTTTTTGTCGCTTGTGCTGATTCCTTCTCAGACAAAGCCTGCCTTTGGATTTTGACGATGTTTAACATTTTCTAAGGTGCTTGGAGTGTCTACAGGCCAAATCCTATTGTTCTGGGGGTTATGAGCTGGTTGAATGGTAAATCAGTGAAGGATATCTCTAATGCTGTGGTAGCCTGATCGGTAAGGCATCGGACTAGTGACCAGAGGGTCCCGGGTTCCATCCTGGCCAGTCGAAGATCCATGGTCTTCATTAATGGTGACTGGGGAACGTTAAATATGCTCATAGTCACAAAGTCCTCCAAATGAAAAGATACCTCTAGGAGTGCTGGACCAGGGATTGCTCGGCTTCCGATCTGGATCAAAAAATCAGAGCTGTCTTCAGGGTCCCATCCAACTGGTTAAACTATAAATAGTGGTAGGTACTAGGTACGGGGGACCATGGAGTGAGAAGAAAGGTATCTCTTCCAGTCTACAATGCTGAAGTGCTCTTAGGCCCACAGAAGTACAATAACTTCTAAAATGTCCTTCTAGTTCACTTTTTGATTCATTTTACGGCCCTCATTCACAAAAAACTAGAAATTTTTTGTCGCTTGTGCTGATTCCATCACAGACCAAGCCTGACTTTGGATTTTGGCGATATCTAACACTTTCTAAGGTGCTTGGAGTGTCTACAGACCAAATCCTATGGTTCTGGGGGATATGAGTCGGTTGAACGGTAAACCAGTGAAAGGTATCTCTTCCAGCATGGACTTGCAGCCCGTCTCAAACGCTTCTGGTATCTTTAGAGTCATACAAATGCCTAAACTTTTTGAAACTCGTAAAACTTCTGTTTGAGTGGTCTTTGCCTATATTCACACTTATCGACACAAATTTCCCGTCTTACGAACAACTTCTCTCATGGAAACCCAAGGATTTCATTGAACTCATTTTTAGATGACCTGACGATTAACTAAAATGTTCATTGTTTGTTTTTGTACACTTTCCGGACATCGACTATCATTTCTAAGCCACTTGAAGCAGCATACCACATCAAATACTGTTTGCCAAGGCACAACAAGCAAACGAACTGTCATTCTACTTTGTTAAACAACTTCAAAATAGCAGGTCTTTTGCTTAAAAGGGTAAGAAAACCGAAAAGCAAGACATAAAAACTAGGAGATATATTTTCTAATAAAGTGAGAGACAAAAATAAATAAGAACCTTCCCTTTGGAGAAGTTACCACACAATAACATTGAACGCATTCAGCTGGCCATCCTAAGGAAGAAAGACCTGATTCTCTCTGGGGATCACATGCCGAAAATGCAAAAGGCTTCTTAACAAAAATAGTATTAGGAAAGCTTTTGATCTTCTTACTGGTCTTTTTACCTTAAAGCTGCTATAATGGGTGTCTGCAATGATCCACTTTGCAGTGGTTAGCTCTTCATTGAGGAAGCTATTACTCACAGCCTGTGTCATTGTCAAGTGTTTCCAGCCTGTAGTTTGAACACCTTGGTCATCATTTGCTTGAACCGTGGGAGATTCACGATTTTCTTATTAGGTGCTTGATGAATTTTGTTTCGGCTACTGGTTTGTTTTAAGACTTCTGTTTGGGGACTAGTACAATAAACCTCCAGCCGCAGTGCTTGGTTCCACTAAAGGGATGAAAGGTTGTTTTTTTTTTTTTCCGTTTTTATGGACAGTACAGCTTCAATATCTTAGATCCCAAGCAAAGAGAAAAAGTTTGAGGCATCAAGTTTTCGAGTTTTGACAAAATTACACCAGTAACTCACATTTACATACATACATTATGTATATTTGAGGAGTTTACTTTTAAAACGGAATACATCAAAAAAAAAAAACATTTTACGCACAAACACTAACTGTTAGAATTTTGAATTTCTCACAATATTTTGATAGAATAACACATGACTACTGGCGTATGTTTAGTAATTTTACCTCAATTTTACCAGTACTAAATTGCCGATTTTATTTTGGACATTCCTTTTTGGTGTAAAACAGTAGATATCAGCCCCTTTTCCTTTTTCAAAAAAAAAAAAAAAAGCATTTTCTTCAGAAATCAAGTTCATTAGAATCAAACAAAATACATTCAACATATTTTTTAATAATTTATTCTTTTACCCTACTTTGTTCCTTCTACTTACTTTATTCTTTTCATTGAACATTTCAAAAAAAAAAAAGAACCTTTGATCCAATTATGTATAAACCAGTGGCGGCTCGTGCCTTAATTTGACGGGTGGGCCTGCTCTGTAAAGCTTTCACAATAATATTTATACAGATAAAATGAAGAGAGCTATAGTAAGTAATGCTGAGCAACAAAATATAATCCTTGTGCAGTTTCTTTATTTCGAGCTTCTCTTCAAGCGTCAAAGTTTGAAATTGGTGTTTTACTAAATAATTCACTTGTTTAATATTTTTTTTTTTTTTTTTTTCAATTTCAAGGTAAACAACCTAAATTTAAAGACAACCAACCCATGCAACTAGTAATAAACAACACACAGCATTAATCAAACTACTATTACACTCTTTATACCAACAACAATCAAGTTGATCGCGCAGTAGTATTAATTTCGATTTAGCCATGCTTCCTTAAATCAAATTAAGAAATCGGCAACAATATTTTACCTAGAAACAGTTTCATTAATTGACAATTTATTCTTCTTGATTATAAAAATCCTTGATTTTTTATTGTGTGAAACCACATTACAATACCTAGGGGCCACATCACATTCATAGTTCAATTCTTTTTTTTTGCATTTAAATAAAATGTGTAATTTTTTGAAATCTTTGCATGCGCTTACTGATTAATCAATAAATTTTTTTAATGCCATTAAAAAATTCAAAACACTTAAGAATATTTCAATTTTATAAAAAATTATAAGGCCTTTTTTTTGTTTTTGCACATATTTCAGAAATCGTTTTTGCTAAATGATCATAATAATCATTTCTTAAAAGCTGTGCATTTTATTTGCTTGCTTATCCTATTAAAAATGTTCTGTCGTTAATTATGTAAAAAATCATAAAAGTTCCATAGTAAATTTTGTTTACAAGGATATAAAAAACTCTCAACATTTTAGTAATTTATAAAGTGCTTATCCAATGCACAATTTTGTTAAATAGTATATTGTACTGACAGCAAAACGTATTACTTTGAAGCTGTATCTTCACTATAAAAAAAACCTTAACTATTTCAATAACATGGAAACGCACAAAAAAAAAAAAAAAAAAAAAATGAACTGTGAGAGCTTGAATTTAAATTATGCTTTTCGGAATCGCAAATTGCGATAAGATCCTAATGCTCGTTCGGTTTCTTGTTTCTACTAATGGCTTTTATCGCAACCGTAATTTGAGTTCAAGACGTCAAAATTCAAATGAATGTCAGGGGCTGGATGTTGTATGCTGGTTACTTCTTTAATGTAAAAAGGATTGTGTGATTTCGAGAAGGGTCGTTTATAAATAATTTGATTCCGAAGCACATGATGGGACACCTACCCTATAAGCATAGAAAAATAAAATCAAACGACGGGTGTAATCCAACGGTCAAGTGAAAACAATAAGCAACTTGTGATTGCTCAAAAAGAAGTTCATCAAGAAAACGCACACCTAGCGTGAGTGACTTAAAGCCAATATTTTTTAAAAATAATTAAGCTAGTGCGTTGAAATTCCCATGATTTGTGAAACAATATGAAGTTTTCAAATAAACAAAACTCAATAGTTTAGTCATTTTTGAGGTAATGTAGCCGCTATGTCTTTTAAGGACTGAAAGCGATGTACCGGGTCTAACAGAAATAATTCAAGTTTGTTCCGCGATAGAATACTTTAACATAGAAAATAAATTAATAGAGGCTATTTTACGATTAGTACTTATTAACTTTAGCCAATTATCAGAACAAATCAGAAAATTGAATAGATCTCACCGAATTGAAGGATTTTTGTAAAAGTTTCGACAAATTCAGAGCTTTTAATTAGTATCACACTTAAAACCGATCTGTGCTACTCGAAAATAAACTGTCCATTCAGAAATTCCGCTCATATTAGTTCCAAGCAGAAAAATAAATTAATAAAAATCTGCATTAGATGCGATAAATCCATAAAATTGTAAATCCCTTTCCGGATTCAAGACAAAAGATGGACGAAGGAAAAGAAACCCTTTTTTCATTCACGTGGGCTCTCTTTTTCCTGCCCTCCGAGCTGTTTTTTCGTACAAGTGACGTGCTTAAAATCCTTCCCCCCACCTTCTTCTGCCCTTCCATGGGCTAGAGAATTCTTGCCCACGGAGGATTAATTGGGGTGGTGCGTCTTGCGGTTTTGGTTTGTCTGGTAGAGTCGTCGTGATTGGTTAGGAGCGGAGGTGTGGCTGGGGCAAACCAGTCGAAGCCCCAAGAATCATTCTCAAAGCTTGCAAGCGCGAACGCTAACAGATGGAAAACTTCTAATATTTTATTAGTGATATGAAAAATGTTTTAGAGATTTAAAATCTGTTTCACGCCCCCAATTCTTTGTTTTCTGTTGTTTTTTTAACTGAGATACAAAACGTTATTTATGAATAATTTATTTTTCGGTGCACAATTTTTCTGGGGGGGGGGGGGGGGCCAAGCCCACCCGGCCCATAGTGACGAGCCGCCCCTGGTATAAACAATAAAACCACCCAAGCCAATTCAAATTACAACGTTGTATAGGTATTAATAGATCACAATTAATCAAAAATTTTCAATTAATTGCACCCTTTTAGAGTAGTATTAATTATTTAATATTAATTTAGTAATCACAATTTGAGGTCGCCCTTGCCTAACTGATTTTAACAGACTTGCACAAGTTGCAAGGAGCTGCAATCTCTTAATACAGACAGGTATCACGCTTCATTGAAATGCTCAGGCAGTGCATTTTCCGTCATTTTATTTGTGAACTACTTTTGAGTTAGAATTCAAATTTGGAGATGCGCCTTTTGATATGAAAGTGAATGAGAGGGCACCAGGATTTTTGGAAGGGATAAGCTCCACTTTGCTGCAAAAGACTTGGCGAGAAATAAGGGGATGGACATACAGTTTAGGTAGTAAAACCAATGTTTACGCATATTTTAACAGTAGATATAAACCACTTCAAGAAAAAAGGGAACTACTTTGATATACCCCCCCCCCCTCCCCCAAATCGGAAATTTGGCGACTTTTTTTCTCGCCAAGCAAAATACCTGTTTTATGGCTCAAAATTCCCTGAAACTTTTCAACAACCCTACATTTAGTAGGCATATTGAAAGCTGAAAGATAAAAATAATTAATAGAAAAAAATATATAATTGGAAAATACAACCAGATTTGCAGCAAAATACAGTAAATCAGAAATCTGCTTGATCACTTCACAAAGAAATGGCGCTAAAACATATTTGAAATCCAAAAATTGTTGCCACAAAACTTAAAAAAAAAAAAAAAAAAAACTCAAAAAATAGTACAAAATACAAGAAAATATTAAATTTGGAAACAACAAAAACCTAAAAGCTGAAAAAACCTAAATTGGCAACACCAAAATAAGAAACAGCAACCCTAAATGGTCCATAGGGAGTGCCAGATTTGGCGCGTAATTTTTGGGGGGGTATATCAAAGTTATACCGAAAAAAGAAATTCATGGGCATGTAGGGCTTATATTAGAGATTCTAAAAACTAAAAAAAAAATTGTTTTTTCCAAAAGTGGATAAATCTGTTTTGAAAGTCAACTCCTTGTTTATCTATGAACTACGCATTCTCTTAGCAGAACCATTAACAAGTAATTCTCCAATATTTTACTTGATTTGAAATTTATTTACAACCCTGCTCTGATGTAACAAGATCTAGTATTCAATATTTTGAATGGTTACTAGAAATTATTAAATTGGGTCATTAGCTGCTTCTGACTAAGCATATTTCTTATTTTATATTTTTAACTAATTTCTTTTACCATCGTTTTTCCCCAATACCTTGATAGTTTTTTTATTGTAAAAAATGTTCTGGAAAGGTTTTTGAAATGAGCAACAATCTCAACTCTCTTTTTTGATATACAAACTTAAAAATTATATTTTTATCTTCAACCAATAGCATATTCAAAAGCATTTTTTCCTTGCAAATTGAAGAAAATTTGATCCCTCATTCTCCAAGTTGGCAACATGTTCCGAAGAAAAGCAAAGAACCTAAACTCTAGGCAAAACACCGAGATAAAAAAAGATTACAGCACCCTCATCAAATACTCACACTCCCCTTTTACCTCGCCTCAATCCCCTATTCTTAAACTTTCCAAGAAAAAGGATGAAAAACTACAAGCAAATGTGTCCAAAACTGGTTTTACTACAAAAGTTGTCGAGGAAACACGGCAATTGAAATTTGCTTTTGTGTGAAAATTACGACAAATCAAGGGTTTTGAAAATAAAATTTCAATATAACTGTGGGAAATGCAAGGAGTTTTTATATAAAATGAAAGGGATTTATTTATTTCTTCTTTTTTTTTTTTTTGAGATATCAAGGTTTGACTGTATTTTAAAAATAAATTTGCTAGTGTAGAATTTTTGGTTTAACATATTTGAAGGGTTCTTAAAATTAAATGTAATTTTTAAAATGAAGAAGTGCTCAAGGGAGATATTTCAACCAAGAGCAAAATTCTTCATTTCTAAGTCAATGGTTCTGCCTCTAAATTCGATTGTACTTGGTACTCGGCCGAAAACAGGCAAAATACTCGGAGGACACTGTAGGTAATTCTTTCATAGTTTTGACAGTCAAAGCATGTTTTAAAATAAATCAGTAGCAACTCTTATAAGTTACCAATCTGAAAAGTTGCAGAGAATAAATGATTTGGAAATAAATTTAACTTTTCATATTATTTATTTGGATATGTATGGAAGTAGGAAACACATGAAGTGTACGAACCGTGTCCTTCGATACTTTTGCTCCTCTTGGAGGCCGAACAGGAGCGTAATATTCTTTGGTAGACATCGCAAAAGTTTATTCAAAAAAAGCAGATCTATTTCGCAAATAAACAATTATTTATTCCTTAATGCTATGTAGTTTCTGCTTAGACGACGGAGAATTTCGACTTTTTACTGACAGCAAGCATTTCCGAGTCCGTGTGCTTGATCCCACAAGACCCGACGATGTAAAGAACTAATCATTATCAGCACGACAAAACATGTTTTTTATACGATTCCGTCCAGTATTATAAGGAAAAAAAAAGTTTGAAACTAGCATAAAACATCAGATTTACTCATCGCATCACGCCTACTCCGGTAAATAAATAATCTCAATTGGTTGCCAACTTATGACATAATACTTACAGGAAATGACATAGCACAGAACGTGACGTAATCACTTACAAAAATCACGTGTATCTATATACTGTGGCTCCCAAAAGTGTTCGTACACTTTGAAATTTTTTTAGTAAAACCAAAATAACGCAAAACTGAATTCGAATATGAAATCCAATATTTTTTCACATCATTCCTATGTCATTCTAAATTCGCAACTCCAACGAACTATAGGGGGCACTGCAGTCACTGTCTAATGGCCGAAAAACTAAAACAAACGCATGTGGTAACGAAGAAAATGCTAAAAGTGTTGTGATTTTTGTTCGTATGTATGATATTTTTCGCTTTATTCTTTTTAAATTAATTTTCAAAGTCTTGTGGATATTCTGGCCCACGTAGAAAGAAATGAGAATTCAAGAAGCATAACTAAACGTCAAAGATTAATGCAAACTACGTAGTTCGTAGTTCAAAGCAGCTATTTCCACGATGTTGAATTCGATATTTATCAATTCTTGATAAAACTAAATAATAATTGTGGCCTGACAAGAACAACAATTAATGCTAGAAAATTCAATATGACATTACAAATTATTATCGAAAGAAGATGATACTTCTTTGCCTTGCTTGGCTAGCGCTTATTGTTTTGCATTTGTTGCTGAAGTATTTCTCTCGAATGAGGAACCTGCATGGTTCGGGTAATCGCGGAACGTTGATTGATTTGAATAGTCTTCTACATAAAACTCCCAAAAATCAAATCGGTTTTTAAAAAACTGACTTGGATTCTTCAAAAACACAGCTTAAAATTAGCTAAAAACGGAACGAAGCTCACGTGACACAAAAAGAGAAGGAGCATGCACAACGTCAAGATTCAGTCCCTGGGTTACAATAGAACCGGTTCCGAAGGAGTCGAACGAAGGAGATAGGAGCGCAGCGTGGTTTGCCGTTGTTTATTGAAAACAAAGGTGCTCGTATTTTGATCTTCAGAAGAGGAAGAGGTGTATATCTTAGCTGAATCACCCACCCTCAACCCCCGAAATTCCGACAACAAGACAACTGACTTTGAATTGAACATCAATATTTTATTCACAAGTAAATTACTTCAAATTGTTTACACAATAAATTAAATACAGAGCATTTATTGACCCTCTATATGTCATGGGCGTACGGTTTATTGAGACACTACCCCCCCCCCCTTTGAAAAATTCATTTTGAGCGGTACATCATTAACTAATTCAAAATAAAAACACTTTAAAGTAAAATTTAAAAATTAATAAAGAAAACAAAAATGAAAGTTTTATTTCTATATTTATGGATACCACTCAGAATTTTACAAACTAGACCAGTGCTAATTACTGCAGGGCCTGACTAACTAAAATTGAGGCCAAGGCCTACAATGCTTTGGAAGCCCCCCCCCCCCCTCTATGCTATCACTTTAAGTCAACGAAAAATAATGTTTAACATTTACTTAAAACATGATTCATGATTTTTTTTTTCCATTTTCACAAAAATACATGATTTTTTAATGCTGTCATAGGTTTTTTAAAAATTCGAAGCCCCTTAGGAAGATTGACCCCAGGCCCAGGGCCTAGTAGACATGTGCCTCAATCAGGCCTGAGTGACTCACAGCTTGCAAAAGATGCTGACATTCATAAAACAGTATTTGTGCTCATTAATGAGGCAGAGCAAATGAACACTACTTGCCATTTTAGCCATGAAAAATAATGACACTCAAAAAATAAATTAAGAAGATATCAAACCAATTGCTAATTTCAAGCTAGGCAGGTACCTCTCCCCGCATGGAATATGGGGGAATAAACCTTCTTAATTTAATACTTCATAACATTAAGCAGATATCAACTTTACTGTTTTCTATCTTTGTCAAATTTACGCGCTTTTTTTTTCCTAATGCTGTTGTTTCCATCAGACAAAAGTACTACTTTTAATCACTGAAGTTTATAGAACGAAAAAAAAATAACACGGAGCCAGGAAAATCTTTTATTTTCAAACCGTTAAATTTTTAATTAATATTTCAAAACGTCCGATTTTTAAAGCAAGGTGTGGTCTTTATTACATCAAAAGTGATGAACTTTGGCGCGCACTCCACTGGCACGCTGAATGTTTACGCTTGCTGTCTAGCACGTTTCCAGTTTATGATAATTCAGAAGCGAATTAAATATTGCGCTCTGCAGTAATGGCATCAGTGAATGGTATTTCATCACTTGTAATGTCATGTGCAGAAGCGTAAAAAAAGGAAATTGAATCTGCGCACCGATTAAAGTAATTTTTAAGAATATTAAACTTTGTCAAATTATTAAAAAAATGGTCAAATCCTATGTTTTTAAGCATGCTCTTTCTGGAAAAAATATTTCTTATAAATTTCGGAAACAACGCCATTCTCTTTATATCCTTTCTTTTATTTTGGCCAGTACAAATTGATATTACTGATCTGAAAAATAACACGTAATGTGTTAGGTTAATTAATATTCATTATTTTTGTGCTTTTAAATGCTTATACATGTTTTCAGATTGATTTAAATGCGTTGTGAATTAATTTTTGATTGCTTCTTTTTTATCTGATGTAGTGACATTTTACAGATAAATATAATTTAGTTTTTTATAACAGTATTCCTTTTTTCGAAAATTGTTTTTGAAAAATTAACAGTTAATAAATATAAATAAAAGTTTCATTTGCTACTTTTTTACTATTAACTACCTATATAATTCAGATTTTTATTTATTAACAATTAAATTACGAAGACGTTCGTCTATTGTGCATTGAAGTTACAACGAACCAGCTTAATTTTTCTGGTCGCATGGGGGGGGGGCAGGGGGGGGTAACGTCACGTCTTCGTACGACCCGGGTTTGGACGCAGAAGTTAGAGCATAGGAAAGTAATATAAATTAATAAATGAAAACTATATTAATCTTTATTGTAAATCCTTCCAAATTTTCTACTTCTTTCACTATGTTTTGAAGTAAAAAAAATATATGATTTTAAATTTAAAATTTTTGAGAATTTATCATTTCTTTAATACGTTTCTTCCTCATTTTTATTGTTTGCTCTTAAAGTATTTTATTTATTCATTATTATTTTTATTCATGAATTTTGCAGACTAGAGATGCAAATCATTCAAAAAGTCTCTTCATTTTTTTTTTAATCTTAAAAATTACTCAAAATTCAAATCGAGAGTTTTGATTTCAATAATTGTTTTGAATGCAATAGTTGAAGCAGAACAAAATGAAATAAATCAATACATGAAAAATCACATTCTATCTTGAAAGAAAATAAACTCGTTTCAATTCGAAGAATTAAAAAAAAAAAAGGAGAAGTGATCACGGATAGCTTTTGTAAAAAGTAAAACAATTTTATATAATTAATATATATAATTCTGTTAGTTTTTCTGTAAAGTAACTTTTGCAACAGAAGAGTGAATAACACAATTTAGTTTGTTTTTTTCTCTCTCTCTCTTTAATAGTGTTGATGGCATTGCACTATTTTTATCTCTTGGTACTCTAAAAATATTCAGTTTGTTATGTACGATGCTGAATATTTCAATGAGGTAAAATATAGTACTTGCAGTTCGGCAGTTAGTAGGCATCTTGAGAGAATGATAGCGATGTTCTATACACGCACGTGCGTCCAGTGCCAGAAGGAGCGGGGAGCGGGAATGAATCTTGACGTCATCAGCGGAGATGGGGAAACTAAGGGGGCGGGGCTAATCGGGAGACTTTAAAAATTAATTAAAAAATAACTAGCAGTCCAAATGAACTGAAACCGGTGTCTATCGTTATACAATGGCTCAAATTTTCATTTAAACAAATAAAAAAAATGCATGCAGGTTCCTCATTCTCGAATCGGTTAATTTAAAATTTTTCTGTTTAGATTTTTCTAATTTCTGAGTTACGATTTAATTATGTCAAGTTATGCAAATCATCTACAGAATTCTTACGGATATATGGTGGTAGTTTTCTTTTCAGTTGATTGACCATTATTTCTTTTTACTTATCGAATTCTGTAATCTTACTACCATTTTATTCCACTCATGATAAAAATTAAAAATGGTTTAACTAAAAACGCGAAATCTCGCCAAGGCTACTTTGCTCGCACAATACTAAAACTATTAACCCTAAACAAATTTGGCGAAACCTTTCAGCTGAGAATAAAAGGAATAAAGTAAATTCTTTCTCGGTGAAACATTTTTCATTTTGTTCTACGATAATATATTCAAGAAAATATTTTGCATACCGTCCATTCCAACTAAATGCTGCTGTGAAAGATGGTTAGTTAAATTAATTTAAGATTTAAAAAAAACTCATATTCTTACAAATTCATACAAAACAATAAAATTTTTTACCTTGTATAACGTTATCCAAGTTTGTTAATCCAGTTTTCGCTTTCACTATTTTCAATCAACTCATATTTTAGAAGGAAATAAGGAAAACTAACATTATTTTGAGAAGCTCGAGAATACTACTAAGGGACGAATTAATTTCTGTAGCTGAAAGCAAACTAAGACTCATCGATTGCGTTAATAAATACTCAGAAGAAACTGCCTGTGTTTACGTCAACAGACACACGTGGAACGCAACGTGGCAATGTTTTAGTTTCATCGGCAGTTTTGTAAATCACCGCAAGGTAGCGTATTCGAGCGCTGGAGTTCCGAATAAAACCTTGTAGCTTTTTCGAAATATTGCCAGATTTTATTTTTGAAATTAGTCAAAAAACGATGAGACAGAGAAAAAATACGCCACAAAACTCATCGTACACTGAAATATTTTCGAATAAATTTATGATTAAAATTATTATATGTTGTTTGTTTATTATTTTTGCACTCTAATGACACTGTAAAGTCATTTGCCTTTAATTTTTTGTTTATTTATTCCTTAATATTGTGTTATTACTTTAAAACGGCTGATATTCGTAAAAAAACCACAAACGCCATTCAAAGTTTGGATTTTTTCCTCACAGTAGCGGTAAATTGGTTTGAAATGTCTTTAAATTAGTTAATTCATTCCATTATATAGTAAAGTTCTTGATAAAATGCTTTAAAGAAAAGAATCGGACCGAAAACAAGGTAAGAAAAGGTCAACATGCAAAGTTGACAAAGCGTGATCAGAAATTTATTGTTAAAAAAATTATGAAAAGTACACATTTGAGTGCTGTAAAAGTTTCTGCAGAGTTAAATGAAAGTTTTTACATTCAATGTTCACCTAAAATTGTTCGCCAAGTCTTCTGATTAGCTGGATCAAATGGGACCTCTCCGGCAGAAAATTTCTTGGCCGTGCGAAAAACAGAAAGCTTACGCTTTTCGTCGCAAAATAATGAAAAATAAGCTCAAAACGTTTTGGAATCACGTTTTATTTACAGATAAAAATGAATTCAACATTTTTGGTTAAATTGTTGTATAATTGTAAATAGGAGAAAAAATTAGAGTACGTGTATGAAGTGTGTATTGTTGAAATGTAAAAACTCAGTTATGATTTTTTAATTGTTGGATATCAGATTTGAATAGTTTGACAATTATTTAAAAAATACCTGTTTGTATACCCATTCCACCCCACCTGACCCTAGTGGTTTCCGAGACAGCAGTTACATACGTGGATGTAGATAGTGTCGTGTGCATATGGCGTCACCTCATATCATGTTGATTTTTCCCGCGAATCGTAGCGTACGTTGTACAATTCGACACCCTGGTAGCCAGTTTTTCTTTGAAACGAAAAACTCTTTCAAAAAAGATGGCGCCCCCCCCCCCTCCTACCAAGAAAGAAGCCTCCAAAAATTTTTAAAATACGTAAAAATTTCATTGGTGCAGTGTACACCCTGATCCCTCCTCCATGGAAGCTCTTAGTGATGGGCATAATCGAGCACTTCTGATAATTGAGTAATTGATAATCGGGATCTTTTGAAATCGAGAACTCGAGCGATTGATAATCGAGATCTTTTGAGATCGAGAACTCGAGCGATTGACTTTTCGAGATCTTCCGACTCTAGTACTCAAGCAATTGACTTCTCGAGATCTTTTTGAATCGAGATCTCGACCTGCATTTAGTTTTCCTGAGTTTTCCGGAATCATGTTTACTTTTACAATGGTGCCCGCTAAGGGTGTCCATGGTGTCCAAAATTTTAAGAGGGGAGGGGGTGAGAGCGTCTTTTAAATTTCATGGGGGGGGGGGGCGCTCTTGTCCTAGGAGTTGCTCCGTAATATTTGAGAGGGTACTCCATCGCTCTTTAGGGGTTGGGGGAGTGAGTAACTCTGACTTCTAGAGCAGTCGAATTCTCGAATAGTTTCCGTAAGCTTGCGCACAAGGGGTAGGGGTACCATCAAGCTCGTTATTTAGGGGGTCCGAAAGGGGTTACCCCCCCCCCCCCGAAATAATAGTTCTGACATATATGTGGGCGTAGGTTTTATTATTAATTTGTATAATATGCACCGAGTATATATATTCTTTTTTCCAACCCCCCCCCCCCCCATCTCCAGGAAAAGTTGAAATAACGGGCCTGAGTGTCATGACGCGTATTTCTGTCACTCCAACTTTGAGGGCAGACCCGTCATTTGGGGGAACCAGAGGGGTCAATCGCCTCCCCGGCTTATGCTTTTTAATGTACGGGAACGTGCTTTTTGAAGTTTTTCGTCAAATTTTGCACTGGATGCATACCCTTTGCCCCCTCCCTCCCCCAAGCCTCACCCTGGATGGATCTGTTTTTGGAGTCAATTTGGTAGGTTTTAGTCTCTTTTTAAAGGGAAGGGCTTCAACCCTTATTGGGATGTAGGGCCGAAAAGAGGCCACGTCAGCCTGTCAGAAACTTGAGGCCCGGCAATTGGGAGGTCTGGCTCGTAATTAGAAGTTTATGGAGGGGAAGGGGGAGTTGACCACAAGTTTCTTGCGGGCATGCTTGAGGGTAAAAGGTTGTTTGTATGGGATGAACATATAGAAGGGTCGCTTGGGATGGGTTTCAAAACTGCAAGTTTGATAAAATCTTTTTAGTAAAGGTAATTTAAAAGCTAATTACAGTGATTCATCAAACTTCTTCCCAAAGGAAGTTTGAAAATACTGTCTGAAACGAAATTTATCCTGACGCTTAAGCAAGATGTGGATAATGTCCCCCCCCTCACCCGAGTTGACGAGAGATCAAGTCAGCCTAGTTTTCCTTCCCTTGAGGGGGCCTGGTTCGGAATCGGAGTAGTATAAATTTGACAAGTTTTATCTGGGAAAGGGGTCGGCGACCAAATTAACAAGTTCTTCGCTCTCGGCGGCCCTGCCCCCCCCCCTGAAATTTAACAGGCGTGTGTTTTGCACATACATTTGTGCATTTAAGAGTCATTCGACAAAAGACTTTTAAATGAACGACTATGGGAAAAGCTACTTGCACTTATATTGTGAGCAAGATAATCAATCCATGTAATACACCGCCAGCTCAGTCAATTCCAACCGAGGACTGCAGGTTCGTGCTTATTAGCACTCATCAGCCCGGCATAGGAGTGACTGAGCTGGAGGTGAAAAACCTCTTAAGAAGGCCTAGAGTGCCAAACAAACAGGTAGCTAATACAGAATTAGCACTGACCAGACGAGTGACTGAAACAATGGTTCGGTTAAACTCGAATATTTGAAGGCAAGGCAGGTATATTCAGTAAGTTACCGCCCTATAGCCAGGGCTAAGGCAGAAATACACGAAATACACCGCCAGCTCAGTCAATTCCAGCCGAGGACTGCAGTTTCGTGCTTATTAGCACTCGTGCTAAGATAATCAATCGTCATAACCTAAATTATTCGGGCTAATTTCAAGTCTATGTAACGAAGATTTTCTTTTGTACTGAATTCGTTCTTTTTGGTTCTAATTTGATTTTCGTGTGAATGAAGGAAGAGCGTTTTATTTGTTAACGTATTATTTGAATTTTTAAGTGTTCATTGTGTTATTATGTTTACTTATGTATTTACTACATTTTTGATTAGTCTACATAGTAAAAATTTTAAGAAAGTTTCAGATTCATAATAATATTTGTCTTTTGAAGGGGTCTGACAGCAGAGGTGCCTACCTAGGAGGACGGGGGGGGGGGGGGGGTTCATGGCGCAAACTGCGCCATTGAAATTCTTAGGGGGTGTTATGAGGGGTATTTTTCTCATTGGAGGTTCTTGTTTTTGGGGCCTCCGCGATATTAAGAGAAGGGGCGCCCTTTCCCTTAGGGGGCACCATTGCTGACAGGGGTTTCTTAAAGAACCAAAAAAGTGCTAACTTGGTTGAAGTACATTTGTGTGCTACATGTGTAGTGCGTTTACAAAGGGAAAAACGACGAACCAGCTCAAAGCCGGGAGTAGGGATTTTCGATAACACTCATTTACATTTCAGCTTGCAGTTGACTACTGAACTATTCCGTTTGCATCAGGTAAGGAGTAGGTCGAAAATTCTATCTGCCGTGATCCGCTTTTTTCCCTCTATATAAGGCATTTTTTTATCGTGATTTGAAAAAATAAAAAACGAGTAAGTAGTACATTCGCTTCATGCAATAACGCCAAAGGAATATACTTTAACCAAAGTACGATGTGAAAGTCATGAGTCAAACAGAGAATTCAGTAAGTTCATGAAATACACCGCCCCGCTCAGTCATTCCAACGTGCTTTTTTTTTCTCGCTTTTGCTTATCTGTTCGTTTCCTCTATGTAACATCGTTGAGAAGAAAGAGACACTTGGTATATCTGCTCACGTCGATGTTATTTTTAATGTTATTGTTGTTATAGTACTGATAGATAGTTTTGCGTAACAGTTTTGCAGGATATAAAGAGCAAGACATTAAACGTTTAATAAGTCAAACGGAACAATAAGCAGTTTTCAACATAATTTAAACACTTTTAACTATGTTGAAGAGCCCTAAAAACTACAATATGATCAAATGCTTTTACTTACGCGAGATTTCGAAGATTAATCCACGAAATTTTCAGTTCTCCAGTTCATTCAATGTGAAAGTTAATTTCGTTGCAACTTCCTTCGTCCGCCATTGAAATTGAAGTTGTTGCTGGACGATACGTCAGAGCGCATGCGCAACGAGTCGCCCTCTTATTGTATCGTCTTTTAGCACTTTAGTTAACGTCGTTCATCCACTGAGGAACCAAAAGCACCTCAACGACACTTCCTAGCCTCCGTTGCACATTGAGGCACCGTTTTTTCACTCTAGGGTGAAATTCTTTACCGTTAAGGCACTCCTGGTTTCAACAGTGAAATGTGAGACAGAGCGGAATGACTTCCCCTGGATGTCCTGTATGCAATGCATCGGTACCAGTATTGACCTGGTATACCTTGGCAGTCCGGAGGACATAGGTTTACAGACTCACAGAGAGACGCGCACAGATTATAACAGTATAAAATTCATTGTATTAAACTCATCTTGGTAGAAAAAGTAAAACATTTTTTAACTGCTAAAGCTATTACAATCGTTTGGTAAGAATACCACTCATTTCGAGGCATCAATTATGTGTTTGATAGGTGTATTTTAAGTGTGTGTATATACCCTACTAGCAAAATTTCTTGCATCAATCTTGACAGATCTTGATATTATACTGACGGCGTCAATATTGACGTGTTTCATACTGCATAAATCTTGCATAAAGATTAAAAAGTAATATTACAATAACAACACGTAAGCAACATTGCGTTCATCTTAAAATATCAATATTGATATTACCTTACAATAACAACATTGCATACATGTTGACGCCGTCAAGATGTATTGATTTCATGCTGTCGCCGTCAAGGTAATTAGTACACAATAGAACAGGTGGACCTTCGTTGATACTTGCGCATGCGCACAGTTCTTTCTAGCCAGCGTCCCTCGCATGCTGACCTACGATTCAGTCGGTTCAGAGGAGCTGCACGTGGCGTTGGCTTTGCGTTCTTTAGGCTTCGTTAAGTTGGTTGCTTAGTTATTAGTGTGGAATACTATTGTTTTAGGAATAACTTATGAATGACTGATAACTGCATTCGTTTATTAATATAGTACTAAACAAGTCATATCGCAAACGATGTGCGATCAATGTTAGAAATGGCCGAAAATAACTTTTTTCGTCCCTAGACTTTGAAACAAAGGACATGAAGCCCAGAATTTCGTATTATCACTTCAATCTCATGAGTAAGATTAATTTTATTCAGTGGTTATTTATGTTATTCTTTAAGATAAATTCATGTGTTTTGTCCATGGGATATTTTCAATGCTGACATCCATTTGGAAATGTACTTTATTGTATTTATTTACTTATTTATTATTTTGCTTTCTTTACTCTTAAATGTGTTATAAAAACTTCCTCAATTATTCCTAACTAGGCATTTTATGTCTTTATAATACAATTAGAAGCATGAATTTAAAAAATAAACAGTAATAACAATAATTACGCAAAACGAAGAAACTTTCATTTTTTAAATTAAATTGCGAGTGCTATTAATACCTTTATATGAATTTCCGATCAGATGTCAGCTTTAAGGAAATATTCTTAGGCTAGAAAACTATCTTGAAGAATAACAGAAATAATTAAAGAATGAAATTTAATTCTCGAGTTAAAGTGAAAATAATACAAATAAATAAATAGATAAAACACCTTGCAAACGTGCTGATTTCATACTGTCATGTCAATGTATCCTGATATTTTCCTGTCATATCAATACGTATGCAATATTACAAAAGCAAGATCATCTTGCCTAGACCTTGATTTCATGCTGTCATGACAACATCTTGATATTATCCTGTCATATCAATACGTATGAAAGATTACAAAAGCAAGATCATCTTGCCTAGACCTTGATTTCATGCTGTCATGACAACATCTTGATATTATCCTGTCATATCAATACGTATGCAATATTACAAAAGCAGCCTACCTTGATATTTTCCTAATATTATGCTGCATACACCTTGTCAGTCAATATTGTGGCAGCCTGCTGACAGCATAAATGGAGTAACATAACAACATTGAGGCAGCATTAATGCAAGATGATTTTTCTTGCATGTCAACCTTTATGCAATACTGAGGCAAGATATTTTGCTTACTGGGTATATATATATATATATATATATATATATATATATATATATATATATATATATATACACACACACATACACACACAGGATGTTCCGTTTTAAGCTGCAAGACCTCTATTTTCGCAACCGTTAGCCCTAGATGCATACTTCCAATTGCAAAAGTGTTAAAAATCAGATACAGGGTTAGGATACAGTCGAACCCGCTTAATGGAATAGCCACTTTGCCACGAAGAAGTATTCTAATAAGCGGGATATTCTATTAACCGGAATCCAAACATTACATTACATTGGTTTGGTGCATTTAAAATGTATTATATTAAGCGGGATATTCTTTTAACTGATATTCTAATAAGTGGGCTCGACTGCATTGAAAGTTTAAAGCGAAAATAAATATGAGTCAAAAAATTCAAAATTTAACTTTTTATACATGTCCTAGGTCCCCTAACTTATATTCAGGGAAATAATCTCCTTTGAAAAATAATTCCAACACAAAAAGTTTGACACTGGAACGACCAATATATACCGATTATATGCGTAGTGTGGTTTTTTAAATTGATTGAAGTTTTGCAGTGTGTTTTTGCGTATCATGCCATAACATTTGCATTGATTTTTGAATAGCAATAAACGATATAAATACTTTGTTTTAATTTTTTTTTTTTTCAATTCGACAACCTGTCATTCTTCTGAAAGGGCGATAAGTTCGAATTTCAGCTTCTATATGGTCCCGTAAAACTTGGAACTCTTAATATCTCATTGAGTTTTGGTCGCACAACTGTTAAATTTTTTGTGTCAGTAACATCTTTCAATGAAGATCATTTCTCTAAATATAAGTTAGGGGGACCAGGGCCCGTATAAAAAGTTGAATTTTGTATTTTTTGACTCTTTATACCTTTGCTTCAAACTGTCAATATCTTAACGCTGCATCTGATTTTGAACATTTTTGCAATTGGATGTATGCATCTATTACTAACGGTTGCGAAAATAGAGGTCTTGCAGTTTAAAACAGAACACCTTATACAGAGGATTAAAATTTGAGGATTTTGGACATGTGTTCCTTTGAATCTAAAAGTCTTCGCACTACAGATTCTTTCAGGATATGTCCCTTTTTGTTCAAAATAAAACGTGCAGAGGACGGATTTGTTACGTTTTGATCAAAAAGCCACACTTTACCCTTAAATAAAATATTATTTCCCGCGTTTGGAGTTCTTGAAAGTAAGTTTTGATGAAGGTCATCTGAAAGATTTAGAAAATGTCATAAAATGCATTTTTCTAAAAAGTGGATATGTTCCCTTTTGATCTCAAGACTTTTTCGGAAATTCAAAAACATTTTCTGATCCTAATTTACAATGCAAAAGATTTTGTAATCTGAAATATTTTTAATATTACCAATCAACTCAATTTTATAATGAAAAAATAGGTAAAACTTTTCCACTCTACTGCCATAAATGGTAGGGAGAAATCGGTTAACTACATACTTAGGTAAAGCTCAACTTGTGCTGCCATCTTTGTTTGAAATGTTAAATTTATGTTACAAAAAAATGAGGGATTAATAAGCTCAGGGCCGGACTGGTCCGTTAACACGGCCCGGTCGCAGGAGCGTACACAGGGGCGGATCTAGAGGGGGGCCATTGGGGCCATGGCCCCTCCCAAAACCTTGTGATTGTAGCAATTTTTTAAAGAAGAAAAAAAACGAAAGAAAATATTATGAGAATATAACAAGGTTTAACACATGTGTTTTACTTCAAATGAGTTTTAGGTCTTGATTGGGGGAGAAATTATGTCAGTATCCTCGAAACAGAACTATTATTTCCAAAATCTCATTTCTTGATTTCAACTAAAAATATTTTGACGATCTCTAAATGCTGCTGTCCTCAGAGCACACCTATTGCTCACGAGACCAAAGAGAGAATACATTTGCATTTTTATGGCTTTTATTTCGAAACTTTTCACGAGGCGGGAAAGCCCTTTTTTTCCCATGCTTCTCCACAAATGCCACGAAAGGTAACCGAAATTGCAGTTTAAGACTTCAATTTGGAAAATTTTTCAACGGAAAGTAGCTTCCCCGGCTTTTATCCCTTAACTTGCCTAAAAGCGGCTTAATGGTCTTTTTTAGGGCTTAAATTACAATCGGTTTTCGATAGCATTGTTCCCCCCCTCCAGTTAATAACATGATGATAGCTGTAAATTGAGGTTTCTGGAGTGTGGGCTCAGAAATCTTTCATCCCTTTCTCTAATACGTTGAAAACAGTTTAAAAAACTTTTAGAGTGTCAATGGCAAAATATTTCCAGGAAGGGGAGATTCCAAGCACCCTCAATCACCCTTCTAAAGGTGCATTTTTAGGCTCGACAGCAGAAGAGCAGGAGCACCTACCCCCTCTCCTAATTTCTCAACATATAATAGCAGAATATTTCAGATTCTAAGCTTTATTTTCATAAAATATTTTGGTGTCAGCACCCAAACCCTGACCTTTCTTCTTGCATTAGGCTCCTAAATCCATCCCCATCACCCAACGTCGAGATAGCTTAAAATTGAATTCTTAAAACTTCATTTTAACAAAATTTCAGCGGAGTTTGTTTAAAAACTTCGGATGGCCCCTCCCAAAATAATCGGCTAGATCCGCCACTGAGCGTACAGGGGTGCCCATCCCCCCCAAGCTCAATGGCGCAAATTCCCCCCCCCCCCCCAAATTTTCTTGTTTTCGAATCGTGTTAAACATAACAGTTTTTAGTGTCTAATTTCCAGTCAAATTTACTCGGGGGGGGGGGGGGGGGTAGCGCTAACAAATACCATTTGAACTGAAGTATTGTTGGATTGTTGACCCACTTTGCTTTCCCGAATTTTACAATCTTGAGAAATCTACAGATCTTGAGTAAACTAGTTTTGGGTACCCCTGTTTTTTTGCTACACCTTATTTGCTTTTTTTTTTTTTTTTTGAAGTGTATGGATACTTACGGATAGATTGAATTCAACTTTCTGGCTTGGGATGGAAGCATCACGAGATGTATACAATATGAAACTTGAAACAGAAATTTATTGTCACTTAAATAGGGGGTCCGGGGGTTTCTCCCCCGGAAAATTTTTTAAATTGTAGTTTTAAAACCACAGTTTTAGATAATCTCTGGTGATTTTGGGGGTATAAAAGGTTTGGTGGTCCCTTCCCGGTAATTTTTCAATATTGAAACTTTAATTGTGGTTACTCTACCGTTGTGTTAAGGGGGGCTCTCCTTTATTTTCAAAATTGCTGTTCTAAAAATGCAGTTTTAGACTATCTGTGGTAATGTTAGAGAAAGAAGAGATCCTAGGGCTCGCCCCAGTAAAATATTTAAAATTAAAGTTTTAAAAACGCTTATCTATGGTTGGGGGCCAAGCAATTTTCTGAAATTGAAGATCTAAAATCGCAATTGTAGCCGACCCTTGTGACGTGAAGAAAAAGAGTTTTCGGAAGCTCATCCGGAATTTTTCTCGACATTGAAGCCCTGAAAACCAAATTTAGGACGATTTTTTAATAATGTTGACGAGAGTGGAGGAAAGAGAGGAAGAGGGGCGCTCTACTTAAATTTTCGAACTTGTAGCTTTAAAAATGCAGTTTTGATCGATCTTGATAATGTTAGTGGAAAGTGAATTTCGATGCCATTCCTCCGGCAATTTTTTGAAATTGATACTCCAAAAACGCAATTACAGGCTTGTCTTTGATCGTGTTAAGAAAAGGGGGGCAATGAGGAAGGCTTTCTCTTATAAATTTTTCAAAATTGCAGTACTAGAAACGCAGTTTTAGATGACTCTTGATGATAATGAGGGTGTTATTCTGGCCTTACAGTGGGATCACTCTCCGGGAAATTTTCCAAAATTGAAGTCGCATAGCCAAAAAAGATGAATCGCACACACCGTGACAGATATTTTTCGGAAATTCTGAAAATGGATTCAGCTATTCAGCGCACATCAAAAATCCGAACTCGAGAATTTTAACGAATCAAATATCCTTCTATACATATCAGAGATGGAAGAAAGTAAATGAAATTTATGAAAAATAATATAAACACCTTAAGAACAGACTGTTCCACTTCCATCAGCGAAAACCAACATCACTGAAAGTTTTAATAAAAATCATCTAATGATAAATTAAAACAATCAGTTTAAAAATGGTAGAGAAAATGGGAGTGAAGTGAAATGAAAAATTATTCATAAGCTTAAGCTAGTTAATGAAGAAAATACATTAGTTGTCGATTGGAGGGATAAAAAAAATGTTATTCGTAAACTTCAAAGAAAGACCTCTAGAGCACACTGGTCAGAATTATTACAAAGAATAAAACATTTTTGACCTCTCTCCCTCTCATCACTGTCACATGTATTCATCATGCAGAATTGTGCTACTTCTCGAAAATTTATAAAAAATTTAAAAGAAATCAAATCGTCTGATCTAGCTTTAAAACGGACACTAACTCCCTGCCGTCTGGGACGTTCCCTTCATTAAAAAAGAGACACGGTCATTAAATTTTGGAAAGAGTACCAGGGCCGTCGTCAGGTCATAAAACTGGGGGAGGGGGTTTGTAAGCTTTTGGTGGCAGCTTAATTGTTTCAAACGCATGTTCCAATATGCAGAGAGAGATAAAATATGGCTTCTGGTTTAGCAGGGATAGTCAGTGATATTACTAGACCTTAGTACTAGTAATATAAATTTAATCGCTAGGATAACATTCAATCAGATTTAGGGGGTGTCGGAGGGCTACCTTCTTGCATTATTTCGAAATTGAAGATATAAAAACGCAGGCTTAGACTACATTTTAAGTTTGGGAAGAAGGAGAGTGGATGTCCAGGATAGCATCTTCAGATAATTTTCCCAAATTTAAGTTCCCAACGCAATCATACGTTATATTTAATTATGTTCAGAAGATTGGGTTCGGGAGCTCTCCCCCGGAATTTCCGAGATTGGAATCTATGGTGATGTTAAGGGAGAAAGAGAATCTGGGGCATCGTTCTATAATTTTTCCCAATGCAAACTTCAAGCACGCATTCCTAATTGTGAATTATTTCTGATTGCGACACACACGTAAAGGAGGGTTCGTAGGCTCTCCCTCGGGAAAAATTTGAAAATTGTAGTTCGGAAAATGCAGTTTTAGACGATGTATGGTAATATTAAAGGCAAGGGCGACCCTCCCTCGAAATTTTTTGAAATTTTGAAAACTCAAAAACATGAATGTAGAGTTTTTTTTTTTTTTTTAAATTTTGTGCACTACCAGTTACTTGAAATTACAGCTTCAAAAACGAAATTTAAGCCAACTTTCGATGAAAAGTGGTGGTGGGGGGGGGGGGAGTTTTGAAGGGGCTCACGACCAGAAATGTTCCGTAATTGAAGCACTAAAACCGAGGTTTAAGACATTTTTCGATGATGTTGGCGAGAGAGGGGGAGGGGGCATTCTCTCGGAAAAAATACGATCTATAGAAACCGCAGTTTCAGAAGATTTTTGGTAATGTTAACGGGTGGAGAGATTCGGAGTCCTCCCGTGGCAAATTTTCAAAATTAAAATTTAATTAACGCAGTCGTAGACGATTTTCAATACTGTAAGAGGAATAGAAGGTTTGGTCTCCTCCGAAAATTTTTCTGAATTGAAACCTTAAAAATGAAATTTTTGAGGATCTACGGTAATATTTGGAGGACAACACACACAGTTTCGGGATACCTCAGGGAGTTTTTTTAAATTAAAATCCAAGCGACGAAATTTATTCGACCTTGAATGATGATGAATGATTAATTGAGAGGGCGTTTCTCGGAGGTTACGTTGGGAGCACTCTCATGGTTTTTCGAAATTACTGTCCTAAATACTCAGGTGTAGGCCATCTTTAATGAATTAAGGGTACGGGGAAAAGGGTGGTGTTTGAGAACGTTTTCCGGGGATTTTTTCAAAACCTAAATTCTAAAAACTCACTTCCAGGCCAGCTTTGGGGACGTAAAAGGAAGGGTTTGGAGTTCTCCACTCTTCCTTTCAGTTTGGCTACGTTCCTCCTATCTTCATTGTAAATTTTAATTATTGATAAAAATATTGTGGCAATATTTTCTTCCAATTTTCATTTGCCAAACACGATTGTTTACTTGGATTTTTTTTAGTAAAATTTTCAATTTCCCGACCTAATATTTTTGTTTTCTTGCAATACAAGTGTTTACGGCCTTAGAGAAAAGACTTTTAACATTTTGAACGGATGTAGTAATTTTCTGTGATACCTTAGGTCTCTATTCCACTTCATGTTATTGTAAATATGCCACCTGCATCTCTTGATCAAGTTTTGATTTACTTACCATTTTTCCATTCAAACATTTAGAACTTTTGGTGTGAGTATTCATTACAATACTTATACTTTGAATCTCTTTGTATTTAAGTGTTTCTCTCTCTCTCTCTCTCTCTCTCTCTCTCTCTCTCTCACTCTCTCTCTCTCTCTCTCTCTCACTCTCTCTCTCTCTCTCTCTCTGTGTGTCTATTTCAAATTTATTTCGACGACCCATACATTTTTCTCCACTTAGCAATGATTTTCAGGAAAATATTTGTCATTAAAAAAAAATAATATAATAAAAACATACGGGAATGTTTCGCGACCACTACCCTAAGGGTTGTCCTAATGAAGCTGTCCTATTTATTTTTGTATTTTTTTTTTTTTAAACTGAAGAACCATGAAGCATAGTTTTTTATGACCAAGGCCGCCGAGAGACAAGGCGTGCACCATGTTAGTTTTGTAGACGGTCCTCCCTCCCATTATGCTAATTTTACTCTATGCACAATACTTTAATTTAAGCCGAGCCCACAGTTTCCAACTAGGCAGACATACTCACTCTGCGGCCTAGTATACTGTACTGAATCCTTTTTTTTTGAATGTTTGAAGTGTACATTTCCGCGGGCCTTACTTAGATACTCTTAGTAAAAGGATATCATGGATGCTACTAAATTGTATTTTAAGACTACGTTTTCTATTCAAACTTTACAGAAAAAGGAAACTTTTTGTCACTATTATTTCAATTGTTCATTTATAATTACTATTTTATTTCTTTTAAAACAACGAAGAGTTTCAATTTTTCTTTGTTACTTGCATCTCTAAAATGATATTGGTGACCCCACTTCCGAAAAACTGTGGGAGGGGTGTGAACATCCCCCCCCTTCGCGATGTCTCTGAAGAGTACGTGGAAAAAGTATTATTAATGCATATATATCTTGTTGAATGAGTTTAAATATTTTTTCTTTCCGCAATTAAAAAATTTCATATTCCCCCAAGAAAAAAAAATCCCCCCCCCAAAAATTTTGATGGCGCAACTTGCGCCATAATCCCCCCCCTGTGGGCACCCCTGGGAGCGTACACGGGGGGGGGATAGTAGGAACATCTGTTGGCCCCAGTCCGAGCCTGAAGGGGGTTCAATATTTTTAAAACTCGGCTTGAAATATATTAGGGGTAAACAATATGGAGGGGAGCCCGGAAAAGTCATTTGTGACGGGCCCCAAAATTTCTGTGCACGTTCCTGCCCAGGTGTATGAGTTAAGCAGCTCCTTAATTTTTTGGGCACTAACAGAGAGAGGGAAGTTTTAGCTTCTGGTTTAGGGATGTGTCATTACTAAATTGAAGTATTTGCAACATGATCCTTTATTTTTAAGTTTAGTATTCACTCAGAAATAGGGAAGTTTGGGGTTTCTCCCATGGAAATTTTTCAAAATTGTAGTTTTTAAGGCACCATTGTGACAAAAATAGGTGACAAAATTGTAGTTTTTTACACGATCTTTTTAGTAAAATGGGAGAGGTTCGGGGGCCCTTCCCCGGCATTAAAACTCCAAAAACACAAGTGCAGCATTTTCGATTTTGTTGCTGAGAGGGGAAGGGGGGTGTACTGCAGATTCTCCACCAGAAATGCTTAGAAATCACAGTTCTAAAAACGTATATTCAGGCACTGTTTGGTGATAATGGGATAGAAGAGATTTAGAATCCCTCATCAACTGAAAATGTTTGCGGAAAAAATAGACATCACGTGACATTGATCATGATGGTTGCATGCAATAATGACTTATTAAACTCAAAAAGTCGCCAAACTTTGCGACATTTAACAATTTCTGGCCAAATTTGGAGTTAAAATAAGTCGCCTAAAATGATACCAACCTAGCGATATCTCTTTAATTTCTCGCCAAGCCCATATACTCCGAACAGATATGCAGGGCCGGATTAACGTCTACCAAGCCTTAGGCCAAGCTTAGAGATTACGCCCTCTCACAAGGGCGCCAACTTGCAAAAATTATTGGGGGGGGGGGGGGTTAACGTCACCAGTGATCCAGGGGGTATGTAATTCCACGGACCGCCCCCCCGCTCTTTTTCAAAAAATAAATAAATAAAAGTTCATATTTTTGAACTTGCCAATTTACATATTTTCTGATTTATACAAACAAACAATATGTGGCATAGCGTTTTCAAAGTCAATCTAAGAATTGGTATGCAAATTTTCTGGTTCAATTAGATCATATCACTTGTCTTCAGTGAGGGACATTTTTACAATTCTTTTTCGGGGAAGTCGTCGTGCAGTGCCGTAGCTAGGCATTAATATAAAGTAGGGCACTTGACTTGCATGGAAGGGCACTCCCAGTGGCGCCTACCCACAAAAAATTGGTAGGGTGGGGGACATACCGCGAGTCTAACTCTGAGAAATTTTCTAAATTGGAGATGGAAAAAGTAAGTATTACAGTTTTTTAAGCATTTTAGAACAATATATTATCAACATTAGAATCCCGAAAACTTTACTCTCGCTAACTCGACACACGTTTTGACTTTGAAAAACGAAAAAAAAAAAAAAAAAAAAAAAAAAAAAACACACTTGTACAGTATTTTTGTAAAAAGTTAATCTAATTTATAGTATAATAATTTTGTTTTTAGACTATTACGGAACAGTATATATATATATCTATAAAAAGATTGAAATTATATTTAAATAAATCTTAAACTATCATTAAAAAATAAATCATAAAATATTGCTGTCGCACTTTGATTAATAAGTGAAATAGCTAATTTAAATTTGCTTTGAATAAGGCTCAGAGTTCATTAAACAAAAATAATATCCCAAAGTTAATTTGTTTAATATTAGTTAATAAAGTTAATATAGTCTTTAAAATAGCCGGTTTTTATTGTCTTATACCCTAAAAATATTTAAGTATTCGAAAAAAACTAATGCAGTAATATAGTAATACGGTAATAAAATAATAATACAAATATTTCGAAATTTTAATCTAACATTGTGTATGTAGTTAATCCTCTATTTTACAGAGATTTTTAAAATTGCTCTGAACACCAATATTAGGGCTCTCGTTAGAAAGGTGCAAATGTCGACCGCCTGACTAGATTACTGAATTTGAAGTCGCTGACGACTTGTCAAATATTTAATTCATCCAAAATATCTCGGTGGTTATAAAGAACAGCCAAGTTGTTTAATCGTTTCTGCTTTTCAGCTTACCTGCTTTTTACTGTAATAATTGTTTTAGCTCACATTACGGAATGTATTTTACAAGGTAACTATCTCCAAACTAGGAAAATAAAAAAATGCTAAGACAAATTTGAGTTTAGAAAGCATTAAATAGCTAATAATTTTCTTAAATTATTGGGGGGGGGGGGCTCTGCCCCCTCAAAAACTTTTTTGAGGGGGCTCGGGCCCCCTCAGGCCCCATGGAGTCGGCGCCACTGCCCTCTCATCCCCTTCACCTATCCGTACAGTATCGAAATCGTATTCCCCTGCCACCCCATTCTTTTTGAGAGGCGTGTAGCAGCGCCCGGGGGGATAAGTGAAAATTTCGCGCCCCTTCCCCCGTTTGAAAATTGAAGGGTGGGTTTCTTTTTTCATTTTCCCTTGGTGATATTCAAAAGAGGGGAGAGAGGGATTTGCAGGTGCTCCTCCGAAAATTTTCAAAATTGAAGCTTTAAAAATGCAATTTTAGGCCATTTATGGTGATTTAACTCAAAGTAACGGTCATTTTTGATGATGTTAAATAAAGGGATGAATTAGGGAACTCTCTCCCCCCCCTTTCAAAATTAAGGGGTCACAGTACCTTTCAAACATTTTTTTTTTAATTTAAGTAAATTTTATATTTCTTTGAAACCATAACATGCATACTTATTTCGTAATCAATAATTTATTTTCAAAATTTAAAAATATATTCTACTTTTTTTAAAAATTCAAAAAATTGAGAAAATTTTCAATTTTTAAAATCCCTTAGGCTTTTTTATTTTTGCACTAATTAAAAAAAGTTTTTTGCTAAAAGATTACTATAATCAGCTCTAAAAATCTGTGCATTTATTTGCTTATGAGTTTATTAGAAAATTTTCTGCGATTAATTATGTAAAAAATCAAAGTTTTTTTTTTTTTTTTTTTAAATTTGGTTTTTAAAGGTTTAACATGCTCTAAACATTTGAGTAATTTATAAAATGCTTATCCAATGCACAGTTCTGTCAAATATGTTACCCCCAATTGCAAAAAATATTACTTTAAAGTTGTATCTTTAATAGAAAAAAAGCCTCCGGGATTTTAATAACATGAACACACAAAAAAAAAACCATCATCGAGAAAAAGCAATTTAAAGTTTTTCTTTTGCATAAGAACACATAGCGAGCATGGCTTAAAACCACGCATAACTTTTTAAATATTTGAACTAAAGCAATGAAACTTTTCCCCTGTTTTTAGAATAGTTTTTAGTTTTGAAATAAGCGATAAAAAATTTTTTTGATCGTTTCATTATTTTTGAGGTACTGTAACCCCTTAAAATCATAAAACGAAATTTTTGAAAAAATTTAATGATGCTGGGAGAGAATGAAGAAATTGAGGTCCTAAAACAGAATTTTAGATTTTTTTTTTGATGAGCGTTCGATCGGTGGCTTTAGCAAGAAACTTATTTGAAATTAAAAAGACCGAAACATTCGAAGACATCTTTTACGATGTTAGGTAAATGGATCGGGTTAAGCCATTCTCCTCCAGAAAGTTTTCGAAATTGTAAACCTAAATACTTTATTGTAAGCCATCTTCAATGACAAAAGGAGAAGGGATGGAAGTCTCAAACACAAAACTTGAGACAATTTTAATAATGTTGGAAAAAGGCTGAAGTCTGCGGCTCTTCGGATTTTTTTTTTGAGCAATCACGATTGCTTATTGTCCTCATTTGACTTTTTGATGTGCTATCATTTTATTTTCTCACCAGCACCCTCTGCCAGCACCACCGTCGCGTCGATCGGCCTTACGATGCTGCTCCTCTTGGGAAAACCGTCTCCAGGTTGCCTCCATATCCTACACACACACACACACACACACACGCACACACACACACACCTACACACACTCATGCCTGTGCACAGACACAAACACACACTCCTACACACACACACATACACACACTCATGCCTGCACACAGACACAAACACATATGTCTACATACATACACACACACAAGCGCCTACACACACGCGCGTACACACACAGCACTGCCATACACAACACGCAAACACATGGAAACATACACACACACGCACCCACACACATGCGCCTACACAAACACACACGCGCATTCATACACACACACGCTCGTGATTGCGAAAAACATAATTTGAATTCAAGATGCCAAAAATTCAAATTAATATAATTTTTTTTAATTTATTTATAATTCAGATATTAAATCTTAGGCGATTTTAAAGTTGGGGAGGGGGAGGGGGATACTGAAGTCAAGGAAAATTATCTATTTTGACCAGAAACGGGACCTTGACTCAAGCATTACGCCCTCTCTCCTCTAATTGCTTGTTTAGGTTGCAATCTGTTCTAACTGGATTTTTATTCTCCAAATATTAGCATGCCGCTTTTCTTTTTTTTTTTTTTTTTTTTCAAAGGAGCTGTTGTTTTTTTTCATCCGTGATATGCGCCCTTTTTGGCTTGCGCCCCTAGGCCAGGGCCTAGGTTGGTCTATTGGGTAATCTGGGCCTTCAGATATGATGTTATTATTAAGTGAGCAGGACCTGAATCTAGAGATCATAAGTGCTAGAATAATGACTAAATATTGAAACATCACTATTAAATACTAATTATAAATACAATAATATTTAATAATATAATCAAGGGAGTTAATAAGTAACTTTCCCTATGTACCTACGTAGCACTAGCGGCCTAATGAGCGGATTATTTGAAGGTATACGCTGGAGATTATGATGATTCTAAATAACAAAGGGATCAAGGTCAAGGTTACAGTGAACGAATATCAAGATTTTCAAAAGACAAAACCCACTTTTTTTGACGCAACTGACCAGCGTTTTGAAAAACAGCAAATGGCAGTGGAACGATCAGCAAGTGATGAAATTTGCTCGTTGGCAAATTCGAGCACCCGACTGAAGAAATGTTTTTAACTCTATATTTTCAAAGCTTTTCCCCTTAGGTAATGATTTGCACGTTTAGTGATTGGTTTTACTTCAACTGCTGTCTAACCCCGTGAGTTATGAAACGAACGTCGAAAATCCTCTTCTCTTACATTGTCACAAGGACTAAAAATTCTCATCTTTTCAAATGCTTTAAGCCTGCAATTTTCGTCACTCGTTCCGACACCATACGAGATTTTTCAGTACGCAGATCAATTTGCTCAAAAAAGTAAATGCTGCAACTCGAAGTTTTATTATTATAACCACAACATCGAATTCATATGTTCAAAAGCCGTAACTAAAATTCTGGTTCGATTGATTCAGCAGAGAGGACTTCTTATGTAGGAAAAGTTCCCAGTTTAGCACCATGTATACATATATATTTAACATTCAATAGTATTTCATGTATAAAATATTTAACAGTAGTAATGCACATGTCAGTTTTAGCGCCAATCCCCATTCCCATAACCGTACCCTCTCGAATCTACACTATTCCAATTCCGTGCCGAGCCTATCCATAGGCCGGTCCCAGTTACTGGTAAAGATGCTTTTTTCTGGATAAAAAAGATATTATATTTTACCTTAAGCACAAGAATGTTTGTAATTACTTAGGTTTTGAAAAAAAAAAAACCCTTAAAAACCTCATAGTTTCATTACTTCACCGTTTAGGTCAGTTACTGGCATTGATAGCATTTTAGACAACTAGTTGACCACCCCTTAATCCAAGTATAAGTGGTTGGTTATTAAATGCAGTTTTTTTTTTTTTTTTTGAGCAATCACGATTGCTTATTGCTTTCATTTGACTGTTTTGATGTGCTATCATTTTATTTTCCCGCCAGCACCCTCTGAAGCACCACCGTCCGTCGGCCGGCCGCCTCACGATGCTGCTCCTCTAGCGGAAACCGTCTCCAGGTTGCGTCAATATCCTACACTTACACGCATTCATACATGCACGCACACACACACATAAACACTTACATTAACCTTCACACACATACACAAACACATACACACACGCATACATACAGACACCTACACATACACACACACTCATGCCTGCACACAGACACAAACACATATGCCTACACACCCATACACATTCCCCGCCCCCACACACAAACACTCATACACACAACTACCCACACACTCATACCTGCACACAGATATAAACACATATGCCTACACACATACACATACCCCCTACACACAAGCACACATACCCCCCACACACAAACACACATGCCTACATACACACACACACACACACTCGTGATTGCGAAAAACATAATTTGAATTCAAGATGTCAAAATTCAAATTAATTTTTCTTTTTTTTATATTTATCTAGAACACACATGGGTGATTAGTATATCTCAGTCAATGAATCTGTAAACTCCGAGAACTGCGATTGAACATTTCATCTCATGACAATGCTCACTAGTAAGAAAAAGGACTTTCTTGAAATTTTCCAGATGCCTTTGTAAGAGTACCCGCCTCACCTCCAATAAAAACTTGAGTTATAAATATAAATTATAACCGAGTGTTCCATGGGATGCTAGAAATTAGTTCCAGCAATCAAATTGAAAATATCTATACTTATTTATTTTTGTTTTGTACATATTAGTGCGCGAGTGGTCAACCACTGGCGAATCGTCCTAATTGAATAGATGCTTTCTAAGACATATATTATAACATTTATTATACTGAGACATTTGTTACTAATTTTAGTTGCTATCGTTTCCTGTGCTTGACCCCTTTCGTCACCCTAGGGCGCTGCAACATCACCTGTTTTAGGGCTACTGCTCACTGTGTTCGAGCGACCGGAGCAGCGAAAAGGTGAAAGAATAATTAGAATGTCATAATCACCGTATCTAAGCGTTTAAATTTGAATAGTATTCGAAAATTATTCTCAAATAGTATCGAGTATAAAAAAATATTCAATCCGAAAGAAATTACCAAAGGAAAATAAGAGAGAACAAAGAAAGAAAAGGGGAAAAAAAAAGATGAAAATAAATAAAAAAGGGAGAAAAAAAAACATTATTTTTGCGCGCGAAAAAGCAAATGATAATATTAAATGCTAGAGTTACGATTGTTTTTGCTAATTTAGTTTAAGGAATTTTATTGGTCAGTAGTGATAAAAATCATACGCAGGCAGAAACTCCAGTCAAGTCTTCTGAAATTGAAAAAGATAAGTATAAAAAAAGATAATAATAGTAATGGTTTTAAAAGTGAAGATGGAAATAAAAATAACTTATAAAAATAACTTTTAGAAACTTTTAAGCAATGGGAAAGGTTCATGGGACTTGTTACCCACTAATCACAAAGCAAACATCAGCTACGGTACAATAAAGCAAAAAGTAATGTTTAATGCCCAAAATATTAATATTTTTTCCTAGAAATTTTGAGATAACTATATGATACTTAAAATGGTGCATCTGAAAAATGAGTCATCGGGAAATTTTTCTATGTAGATTAACGCAAGAAGTTAATGGATATCTATGGGCTTATTTCTCGTTCTAAAACAAGTTTACTTAAACTCTTCAAAATAACTAATGATAGCATTAAATTCAAAACCAAAAGATTTCTGTACCATAACAAGGCATCTTTTACGGCGTAAATTTACCCAACTATTCTCCACACCTAAAAAAGAATTTATTTCGGTCAAACCGAAGACGGTAACCATTAGCTTTGCATTATTCGAAATCAAGTATATAAAACTCAAACTCAATTTGAAAAACAGACTGAAAACGGTTTCTTTTTGCGAAAGGAGCGATTTTGCTTCACAGTAAGCAGAGAAATGCCACTTTTAGATGGAGAATATTTAGAGGAATATTAGAGTACGATTTTTCATCTTCTATCACGCAACGCTATTTTATATTACATTAAGGATTTCGTTTTTGAAATATTACTGCTTCAAAAGCACCTTGGGGGGGAGCCAAGGCATATTTCGAGAAAAAACATTTAATGTTTTTAGTGTAGTTTTGTTGGACTAAAAACCATTATTCCAAGCAACGTTTAATGGAAAAGACACGGTTTTCTAATAGGGGCTTAAATAAAAAGATTTATTGAAGAAGATTCAATCAAAAGTTGCGATATGATTATGAAAAATACAATGCTGTATTTGTATGCATTTTGTTGCATGTATCATGGTGCCTCCGTCTTTTGCTCTTAATATGTGCCACTTGTTTCACGATGTAAAACAATAAAGTAAGAATATGACTTTTTTTTTTAATTTTGTGGAACTAAAATATTTAAGCATTGTTGTAAAAGGTTTGACAAGGACAATGTCGAGCCTGTTGAGATCCTTACATTCTGCCTAACGGATACACCAATTCATTTTGTAAAGTTAAATTGGATTTGCATTAAAAACTGTTTTATTTGTGATTTTTTACCAGCAGAGGAATCGTTCTTCTGAATGTGTTGAATTAAACAGTATTTTTCTCTTCCATACACTAACCCTTAACATATTGTCATTAGTTTACCCCGAAGACTTCAGGTATGGAAATCAGCCAATACCTCTCTCGAACTCAGACTGACAGTTCGAAAAGCGAAAAGATGTGCAAAGATTTTAATAATGTAAAGAGTCTCATTTTTTTGTACAAAGTACCCTGTAGTATAATGATTAATCCAGTTGCAATCGGGACATTTGTTCGTATATATTTGCCCTTTTATCCAGGAATTTCAAACTTTGACTTTTAATTTTTATAATTTCAATATAAGTAATCTGTACACATATTACCGTAAAGCATTAACTGTGTAGAAAAAAAAACCTTGTATTTGAGATTTAAAAAATTGCTCATGTTCCAGGTGCGATTTATAAGACACATACTTTCACTTTGCAATGTTGCAATCAAATTTTTGCAAATCAGGATCATGGACGTATGTGTGATAGATTGGTTACGTGTGTGACCTGTATGATTTGTACATGTTTTGGATTGATGTAAAGTAGGGTGGGCCGAAAAAATCGATATTTTTCAGAGCACTTAGCCTTAGTGCAGAAAATTTGTGACTCCCTAATACTAATTACTGTGCAAAACTTCATGACTCTGACTGAGTTAATTTCTTCTGCTCTGCAAGAGACTTCAAATTTTGAAATTTTTAGAAAAAGATCAAATAAAGATAAATTTTACAAGATATTTTAAATTCCGCTGAGCTTTAAGCCTTAGTGATGTAAATTTTTAACTTCCTAACACAAACTACTGAATAAAATTTCAAGCCTGTGAGTTAATTTTTTCTGCTCTGGCAAGAGGTCTGAATTTCGAGAATTTTACATAAAATTCCTTAAATACGAGTGACACATTACAAAGTAGCAACATACCTAATACACTACAATGCTTCAAATTTTTAATCACATCGAAGACATCAGTCCACTCCTTGAACCAGATCCGTCATTTAAAATTTTAGGGGAAGGGGGTCGATGCCCCCTCCCCTACTTTAGAAAAACTAACGTTTTTGCATATAAGTGGGCGGGGTTTTGTAAATTTCCGATAAATTGCATTGAGTTCACGCCCTTTATGCCCCTCCCCCGGAAAAACTCGAAATAACGGGCTTGTCTTTAATTTCGTAAACTCTTAACACAAATTATTATGCAAAGTTTCGTACCTCTGGGTTAATTTCATCTGCTTTGGCAAGAGGTCTAAATTTCAATGTAAAAAAAAAATTAATCGTGAGGCTGATGAAGTAGGTAGAGCTTCAAAATTTACAAGGTCTTTAATTATAACCTAATTGCATGTAAGAACAAGTTTGATTAAAAAGTCAATGTTTTTATATGGTTACAAAAACTCTCTGGCAAGAAATTAGAACTGCACTTAGTGTTATAGCTTTTCATTCATCGAGGAAAAATTATAACGTGAGTAATAAAAGCGTTTTTAAAACTACAAAATGTACCTTTTCTAGCAACTGACAGAATCAATTACATTAATACCTCTTTGCGAAGTACAGAAAGCGCCGCTTAATGTGATCACTTTGGGACAAATACAATTTGATAACAATAACCGACTGATAATAATAACCGAAAAGAATCCAGGACACACAAAATAATGAATTTTTTCCAAATAAGGTGCATTTATTTTGGCAACCTCAACTTAAAATCACAATGACTCAACTGAACGCAGTTTTAAATTAAAAATTATTAAATTAACAGAATGGAAATATCTGAATTATAAAAAGTTAAAGCTAAATTGTGCAATTTTTAATCACATAGTAATAGAGGTGAAGTAAAATATGACCGTTTTCCCTGACATTCGCAAACCAGTTTCAAAGCACATTCAGCTTTACTATCTTTTCCAGCATGGTTTTGCTTGTTGTTTAAATTTTAATTTAACTTCGCTTTGTTTTCAATCTCGACACAATTCTTTAACAACTTACAAAGTAATGGCAACAATGGAGGTCCTACATCAATGCCTGCAACATGTCCAGCGACTGAATTTTTTTAGGTGCAAAAGAAAGCTTTCTTGTTGGGAGTCTGTGGTCACTGGGGGGGGGGGGGGGGCGAACTTTTTGTAGTTTCATTCCTAGAAAAATTTTGAACTGCTATTGAAAACCACAAAATGCTACACAGAAAGTTAGTCTCGTCAGGGTTTGCCTATGTATTTCTGTTAATTGAGGAACAAAAACGGGGAAAAAATTGAAAGTTTATGAAAAAGTGATAACAATAAACGAAGACGCTGATTACAATATCCGACTTTTTTAACGTGTGTTAACATACAAGTGCTCCGGGACTTCGTGATTCTGATAACATTAAGCGAATGATAACATTAACCGTGATCACATTAAGCGGCGCCTACTGTATCTTGATGTATGAAGGAATTCCCACGCATGCTTAGCTCCGTCTCTAATAGAATGATTAGTTTTAATTCTAAACCAGGATGGAGTATATACATTAATAAACTTGAACAAAATTTGAAACTCAGTTGGTGTTTTTATGGTTGAAGTGTTACAATCCCAATATTCTATTAGCAAGACATAGCATTTTCAGACAGCAAGACATATTTAGCGCACCCAGATCGCGATTAGTAAGATAAGGAGAGCAGACGCCTTATTTTACGGCATGTGATAGTAGTATTAAATATTGTTGGTTTTACTCAATATCGTCGGGTCAACCTGCAACCTAATGGCTTAAAACCAACTATGGGACGCTTTTCAGAGTAGCACAGCCTTTTTCTAATTTTACTGGAGTCAGATTTGGAGCCCCCCTTGACGCTGAACCATCAACAAACTGGAAGAGATGCCGCAATGAGATATCGTTGAGGTGAAAAATTGAAATAGCCCACTCGAGGGGTCTGCGAAGCTTTTGCTCCAATTGGCGAATGATTCCAACCATTTTAAACTAGAAAACACATTGGAAACTTTGTCTGGCCTATTGTTGTTTGAGGCTACAAGTTGCCCGCTGCTGGAAAATGTATAAAGACTTTTTACTTCCTTTTACAAAAAAGGAAGTATTGTAAACGCAAAAAAAAAAATTCCACTCAAAAATCGGCCTTAATTTCCATTTTGCTCGCCCCCGAATGAATATTGATTTTTTTTTCAACCCGACCACAAGTGGATACTTGCCCAAAAACGTATAGACACCCGAAGAATCCATTTTGACGATCCCTGAGTAAATTACAACGAGTTTTCTCGTGACGTCCGTATGTACGTATGTATGTGCGTATGTGTGTATGTATCTCGCATAACTCAAGAACGGTATGTCCTAGAAAGTTGAAATTTGGTACATAGACTCCTAGTGGGGTCTAATTGTGCACCTTCTCTTTTAGTTGCATTCGAATGTTCCAAAGGGGGTCTTTTACACCTTTTTGTGGGTAAAATCATTGTTAATTTCAATGTAAACTCAAGCGGTGCTATAATTTGACAAACACTTGGCAATATATCGCCAAACTTTTGGTCGCCAAGTTTTGTCGCCAACTTGGCGACGAATTTGGCATTTTTTTAATTTAATTTTATTATTTTTTAAAAATCTGGTTTCAATTTGGCCATATTTAGGGAGTTAACAATTGAATTACCTTAAAACTGCCAATATTGCGAAAATTTATCTGTATAAAACGTTTTCTTTGCTTCGGTTTGCACCAAACTTGGGGTGAAAATATTTAAAATGTTTCTTTGCTCACTTCGAGGTACTATTATCTTTAAATTAGGGTAAAAGGAAGTCATGTGATGCACACAACAGCTCGTTTAGTCCATCATTCACCTTTTTTTTTTTTTTTTTCAATTTTTTAATGTTTAATCATCACTTGTCGTCTCGAGTGAAGAATGAAGTTTAACATGGTAAGTGTAGGTTTCGTTCTTTATTATCTGCCTCGTTTTTGACGTAGAATTTTGAAATCCCTCCCCCCCACTTCGCTGGGCCACTGACGTTCCGCAGCGCTGGATTATGCAACATTCACACTGCGTCCGCACATCCGTCACCGACGTATACTTTTCTCCCTAAAACCAGTTTTCGGCCGGCGTTGCCATGACAGCAAGCCGTATTGTGCGGAACCCGTCAACGTGCCTAGAAGCCAGATATCTGTCGGCTCTGACTTCCGTATAGTTGGTAGTCGCATTTCATTGGTCTCCACGAGATGAGCGCTCTGTCGCTATTGGGTGAGAGTATCGACATGTGCTTTACGCGCGTTCGAATGTATGAATGCTTCCCCCTGTTCGGAAAACGTAAGTATGTCCGCTTGACGTGGCAAACGTGATGTGCGGACGCTGTTTGAATGTTGCATTAGCCGTGCAGGTGATGATTTACTCTTTATGCGATGGCCCGCCAGATCCCTAAATATAACCCCATGTAATTTTTTTTATGGGGTTTCGCCAAAGACTGTTTATACACCACCATTGCATATAACATTGCAAGAACTAAAAGATCGCATGTGTGTAGCATTACGAAAAATTGACTGTGAAACACTCCAAAATGTATGTTAGATGTGTGCTGCGTTACGAAAGGCGCACGAAAATTTGTGAGTGAAAAAAAACTTTGGCAGTTTATCTTTATTTTTATGTATCATTTATAGTGCGAAGTTTATGAAATATAAATTTTTAAAACCAGGACATTCTTTTATGCTAATACTGTATATTTTAGTACATTTTTTCGAACTAGTACCCTTAATAGAGGAACTTAAGAAATCAATTGTAATTGCAATTTTTTATTCCTTTTTTCAAATTACAAATTTTTTGACTTCGGTCTCTACCATTGTAGCCCCTTCAAATATTAGAGCTTATCATAGGGCAAATATTATATTGATGTGTATAATATTGATAGCATGAAGCGCAAAAGGTTTTTGAAACTGTCCTGAAGTTAGTCGGGAAAAAATAGATTTAATGTTTCAGAATTATATCGAGTTTTAGAAAATTCTTATTTAAGAAGTTTCCGATCTACTAAACATTTTTATCTGGTAGTTACATTAGGTCATTTAGATAAAAACCCCAAACTTGCAAATAATGGAAAGAAAATGAAAAATGTAAGTTTGCCTTGTATTAGTATTCAATCACCAAGAATTTTTTTGCGTTTGAGGTGTTTTTTTTTTTTTAATTTTTGTTTTAGTATCATGCAAAAATTTAGTTTATGTTTTAGGAAATTTATTAAATGACATGAACTGATTCACTTATTCTTTGAATTTTATGCAAAAAAAAATCCTGCTTTGTTTTCATTTAATCTAAATTGCTATCTTTTGCTTGATTTTGGTTGGTCAGCGTCATGGGTAAGCAACAAATTGCAGGTAAATTGGCAGTTTTGGTGGTTAGTTCACATTCTGAATCATTTCAGAATAAGCTTCATTTGCGATAAGTTTTTAACCTCGGCAGTTTACTTCGAGCACAAAATGGTGAAATGAGTACAACTACTGGAACAACTGCTTACTTTGTCAAATAATTTTATGTCTACTGACAATAGATAGCTTTTATTTTTTATAAGATTTATTTTCCCTACTAGGCACTGTTAATTTTTATTTGCTGTAAATCACCACACTTGTTAATCATAAAAATGAAACATTATTTATTAAACATCACTATCACTTTTACCAAATCTTAATCAAGGAGTTATTATCCATTGAGTCAACATGCCATTCTGGGTTAATAAATTGGAAAGACATTAGAAATGATCACTTCAATCATCAATAAGAATTTGAAACCGAATTGTTAGGGATTTTAACAAGTAAGATAGCATCAACTGATCAAAATTGTTATTGAATGACGCATTTAAGTGAAAAAAAAAAAAAAAAAAAAAAAACCAGGAACGCTGCTTTGGGGGAACTTATTTGAGACAAACGACAAACGGGGCAGTGACGAACTGAAATGAAATTTACTCAAAACAAAGCCCATAACCAGCATTTCAAAAAATATTTCGAAAGAGATACAAAGGAACTACAGTAAACTCCTGATTATCCGCTGAATAGGGGGGTACGGCAACCGCGGATAAGCGAAAACCGCGGATAATCCGAACAATGGGTAAAAAACGATACTACTGTATACAATAGCTAAAAATATGAATAAAACTCAAACATACATTTAAGTCATAGCTGAAAACATTGCTACATTGCATCTATTAACATTGAATGGAAAAAATATATACGCATGTGAAAGCTAAAAACGAACAGTAACACAATCACAAGTTTAAAAAACATTTAAAATTAATAAAATTAATTATGAAAAGACCCGCGGATAATCGGGAATTTACTGTACTATGCATTTAAAAGAAAAACCTAACGAGAGTTGGTTGCAAAATGCTTCGGAGATTCCAACTTCTGCGATTAAAAATAGCTTAAATCATCAAATTTCAAAACTTTCTTTCGCAATCTCAAATTTCTTTCTGAGTTGGCTCAAACAACGTTGAAGTAATGAAAGATAAAGCATCGTGTGAGCCAAAACTCAAGAACAGTTTTAAAACTGAAGAAATCTGTACGGAAATAAACAAACTTACTTTCCCATGCAGTAAACATTGAATGTTTCACAATGTTACTTTCTCTTCTAGTTCAAGTTCTAATCTATTTTAAGAATACCTTTTTAAGAGTTAAAATATAAAATATCAGTAATAATAATTATAATGTTGATAATTTTCAATCGAAAGAAAACTTTTTTATCTCTTCTATAAACAAGATCAAGTTCATTCCCTCAAACAGCAAGGTATTATATTGCAGTAATTTTATACTATCAATGCTTTAAACAGGAAAATTTTTAAATCAAGCAAATGCACGAAAAAAACTGAATCGTAATATATTTACTCCCTGTAAAATAATTTAATGAATGAAGTAAAAAGGTTTTAAAAAATACTGTTAAAAAGGCTCTATATTTAAAGTCCGCAAACTTTTTGTTCCGAAAAGAGAAAAATAATATTCTTTTTTTTTTTGTCTCTATAAAACCATCAAAGTGTTAACATTATTAATTAAGAATCAAAGCAAAATATTTGCAGCACACATTCGAATTTAAAAAAGAATCGTTTGCATGTTTTTCTTTTGTGTGAAAGTAAAATGCTTTAAATTTATTGAGTGAATAAAGTCAAAATTAACTTCCGACTTTTGTAATGTAATATAAAATTTGCTTTGAGTATTTGGTTGGGTAGTGAAAATAAAACGTTTTGATCTGAATACAGTTAAGTGCCCATACTTGGGACAATTTTGAACTTGTACTTTCAGTAGCATATTTATCATATGTTTTCCATTTGAACGAAGCATTCTGTTGTTAGGATGTGCCTTAGTACTTCACCTCAGGACAAGGTATAGTTGTGTAGATATGTCCCTTTGAAAAGAAAACAAAAAAATGTTGACTGTTCCAAATTAAAGATACCAGAACCCTTGCAGATGATATGAAATACCTTTACGGTGACATTTGTGTTTAATCACCTAATATTGCGGGTATCACTTAACGCTAGCGCTTAAATTACTTAAGGTAAGTACAATTTTTTATATTACTAAGTAATTAATTTTTTTTTATAAATCAGTTAATTGTAAATCAATTAAAGCTAATATATTTGTAAATCGCAGTTAAAACAAATATATTTGTAAATCAGTTAAAGCTAATATATTTGTAAATCACTTTACGCTAATCATTGTAAATCAATAAAAGCTAATATATTTGTTAATCACTAAACACTAATGTGTCTATAAATGACGGAAAGCAAATATGTATCTTTGCGACGCATTAAATTTATTAATATTTGTGTCGATCACTTTATCCTAATGATTGTTTATGTCATTGAATTCTAACGTATGTGTAAAACATTTTACGTATATATTTGTGAAAATAATTTAATGATAACATTTGTGGGAATCTCATAGCACTACCCTTAATTTTTTTGCACGTGTATTCTGAGAAAAGTAGTCTGTTTTTGAATATATCATATTATGTATTGTGAGGCTCTGAGAAATTGAGCTCCGACTCTGACAATGTTTCCCTCTATTTCGGTAAATAGGGAGGGGTAATTGGCGCTAAGCTGAGTTGAGAAACTTTCTTAGTAGTTTTTCAAAAATATTTCAACTAAAATCCGAGCCAATAACACGTCTATTTTTCACTAAATCCCCTAAAAACAGGTAAACATAGTCAAGGTCACAGCTCAACTAACCAGAGCTGCACTATATAGAAACCTTAAGAATTTATGTTAAAATTTTGTAATGAAGCTGGTTGGAGATAATTTCGAAAGCAAATTTCTTTTCAGATTCTAATGATTGACAAAGGAAATGCGTGACAAACAGTGAGAACTAACAAACACACACAATATTTTTAAGGCGTTCTACACCATTAACATAAAAATGAGATTGTATCCGAAAACTTAACAATAACCTTAACAATAAACTCCAATGCCACAATGAGCAAAGATATGCGTCGGGGATTTTTTTTTTTTCCAATTGTCAAGCTGTGACGAACACGGAAATTCAATTACTCATACTTTCACAAAATAACGGGGAAATGATAAATTTATAAGCGAAAATTGTTCAACTTGCTCCAAATTTTTTTTAGTGCTATTACTGTAAAGCAAATAATGTCTGCTGTACTGGAGAAAGGAAAACTCAGATCGTTACACAGCGGCAAATGTTTGCTTTAATATGTACACAGTAATTAATCACCCCCTACAGGGGAAGGGGTTGGAATTCTCCTTATTTACAGGTGATTTAGTTTCGAGAATCGTACATAGGAGTTTAAAGCGAGAGGGTCCCAAATAAATACTATGAGAATTTTACAAATTTAAGATTGAAAATATTGAAATCCTTATTCACAACGAGTGGCTTTGAACGTACTTTAGCAAATGTCCGAGCCCCTTTGGCGCCTCTCCCCCCCCCCCTTAAACACGACCTTACTACCCTAGTGTCATATGTGGGGAACTGCGAGATAGTTTAGTCTCGAGATCATCAGTGCTTGTGTGTCTGTTTCCGCACAGGGGTGCCCAACATGGGGGGTGGGGGAGGGGTGGAGTCATGGCCCGGACTGTACCATTATATTTTCTTGGGGGGGGGGTAGGGATATTTTTCCCTTTTTTTGGGGGGGGGCTATTGCTTTTGGCGGGTCTTCGCGATATTTAGGGGGAATGCACCTTTGCTCTTAGGGGGGGGGGGGCATTCCTGTTTCCGCATAAGTATATGCATACAGGGTCTGCATTTTGAGTAATGAGAATAAGTCCACAAGTTAAAATGCTTTACAGATATCGCTACAAAACTTTAAAAGCCTTCATATAGCTCCATGAGTATCAACACACCTATTTCCTAAAAATCTTTAAATTCGAGTTTCTTGCCAGGGCAGAAGACATTTTTATCAGAGTTACGAAATTTCGCTTAGTAATTAGGTTTTGCGGAGTTACAAATTTTCTGCACTAATGCAAAGCGCTCCGTATAAGTTTTTTCTTTCTGCTTTTTGACGTTGATATTTCATACTTTGCAATTAAAATGAGTTTATTTAGTTGTATTTGACGCATTCGTTCAGGGTAAGCTGTAAACTGAATGATCGGAGTGGTTTGCAACGTTTATGTTAACTTCACGTAGTGCAAGAATCCGCCATGTTGGCGAATATGATTTTCTATTTCCGTCCACTACCTAAATTGGAGTAAATGTTGATGCAGAATATTCTCTGCGCTAAAACCGTTTTTATAAAGAAAAAGATAAAGAAATATAGGTAAATTGCCCTCAATGCACATCGTGGCAGACACAAAATGTGCTTTGGAGCGAAGAACAAAAAAAAAAAAAAAAAAATGTGACGCTTGTTTTTAGGCTTGAAAAATCATAGACTGGGATCCCTCGCCCTTTTTCGTTATTCATTACTAACAAGCTAATTTTCCGTTAGTAGCTTCATTTTGTCGAGACGCCCAACATTAGCCAGTACAAAAATTTTGTAAGTGGTAGCTATCAGGGGTAATAAGGACATAGTTTGTTGATTTGGCGGTTATCAAATATTTATAACTAACTGGTTTTTTTTAATGATTCTCATAATAATAATCTAAATTAGCCGGAAAAAATTGTCCTACAAAATGCACGATTTGATCAAAGATGTCCCACTTTTGAAACATGTACTATTTACGAACACATGAAATATAATTATTAACCAGCTGAATTTTTTTTTAGTCAGTTAGTTAATATTTATATAATTTAAGACACACATTGTCCTACAAATTGCGTGGTATGCGTTTCTGGTCCGACACTCCAAAGTTGTAGTACAAATCCCAAATATAAAAATAATTACTATCAAGTTGAATCTTCGTGAGTAGTTTCATTTCAATGAGACGCCCAACAGTTTCCTTTGCAAAAATGCTCGATTGTGGTAACTTAGAGGAGGAGCAGGTATATAATATGTTGATTTGATGATAATAAAAAAAATATTACTAACTGGGTTTTGTTTTTTAACTCTCAAAATAATTATTGATATTAGCCGAAAAAGTATTTGTCCTACAAAATTCAAGATTTTATCAACGAGGTCCCCCCTTTCTAACATGTATCATTAACGAGGTCATGAAATATAATTACTAACCAGCTGAATTTTATTTGATCAGTTAGTTAATATTTATATGACTTAACACCCACAAATTGCGTCCTACAAATTGCGTGGTACTTTTTGCCGATCCTCCAATGTATATAATTTGAAATTCATACAACTGAGAATAGATTCGTTCACTACATTTTGCTAATAGTACGCATGCGCACATAATTGTTTACTGTGTATTAGGTATTTCACGTTGGAGTCGACCATAACCGTGCTAAGTTATTTTAAGTTGACTACATGTTTATCGGTCTGAAATAATTTCAATTTGTGAATTGCTACAAAATAATGGAGTGTTTTCTATGCAACATATTGCGCAACAACCCTCGCTTTCGAGAGCAACGCGTTGAAATCAAGAAATTTTCTCAAGATATTTTGCTTTCTTGTCGAAATTTTCTAACAGCTCGAAAGCATCATAATCACAAATATTGTAATGTCGTACTACCGAAAAATTGGAATGACGACATAATCGGGTATCATTCCTCTTGCTATAAAGAATTTAGAGTGAAATCAAAATATTTATGTTATAGAAGGTAAGTCGATTGACTATTTTTGCATTTTATTTTTATAATATATGAAAAATAATTTATTACGTAGAAATTTTCACGCAATTATGTAAAAACATGGAGTATTTCCATGATAAAATTGTTGCTATTTTTTTAAAACAATCATTTTAGTAAGTACATTATATTTTACATATTTTTTAAAAAAATGGGGAGTAGAATGCAGATAGTACAGTAAAATTAGGCCAAAAAATGACCAAACCCAAACATCGAAAAAAAAAAAAAAGTTGAAACCTGTTGCAAATTACTTCTTACTGTTCCAGCAAAAAGGGGTAAAAAGTCCCAGCACTTTGCGCGTCGGGTTTTGGGGGAAAGGGGGGCAAAATAAACCTCTTTTTAAATAAAAATAATTTCTATTACTTAAAAAAAAAAATTATTAATTCTCACAGAAATAACACTTTATAATAGTTATAACTCTCACAGAAGAACATTCAAATTAACTGGAGTGCACAGACGGGGGGGATGGGGGGGGGGGGGGTCCATGGCGCAAATTGCGTCATTGGAAACTTTTAAGGCAGTTTTTTTCAAGGGTTATTTCTTTCTTTTTTGAGGGCTTTCATTCTGGATGGGTACTCCGTCACACTTAAGGGGTGCGCCATCGCTTGAGCACCATTGCATTCTAAAACCAACGATAGTAGTGAAGTTCACGAAACGTGTTTATTTCAATAACTATATTTTCACTTTACGTTATGTTTCACACAGGAAAACGAAAATAACAATTATTGTAGGAGTAGGGATATATACCTGTTTTCTCGTAGGACATTGTTTTATTTGGGCGAAAAACACACTAATCTATCACGTGATAGTGTTCTACGGTTACTAGAAAAAAAAATGGTCCTGTGGTATTGACAACTTTGGAGTGTCGGGCCAGAAAAGCTTACCACGCAATTTGTAGGACAATGTGTGTCTTAAATTATATAAATATTAACAAACTTACCAAAAAAAAAAAAATCAGCTGGTTAGTAATTATATTTCATGGCTTCGTAAATAGTGCATGTTGCAAAAGTGGGACATCTTTGATCAAATCGTGCATTTTGAAGGGCAATTTTTTTCCGACTAATTTAGATGATTATTATGAGAATTATTAAAAAAAAAAAAAAACAGATAGTTATAAATATTTGATAACCGCCAAATCAACAAACTATGTCCTTATTACCCCTGTTAGCTACCACTTACAAAATTTTTGTACTGGCTAATGTTGGGCGTTTCGACAAAATGAAGCTACTAACGGAAAATTAGCTTGCTAGTAATGAATAACGAAAAAGGGCGAGGGATCCCGGTCTGTCAATCTTATAACTGTCAATTAAGTATTTTTCAAAAAAAAAAAAAAAATGTGATCGTTTTACTCTATACAATTCTTAATCTTTATTGATTATTATTTCTCGTTTTTAGAAGGTTGATTGATGGGAGAGGGGAGGGGGGAGGACGAAAAGAGGACAATTTTTAATTCTCGTAAAGCTGCATATTTTCAAAACTTTTTTTCAACGGAAATCAAACTGTGTTTTTTGTATTAAAGCTTAAATACAATGTGCAGGCTTAGTTGGCGGGGGTTTTTTTTTTTTTGGATTAATTGATTGTAACATATGTTAATCAAAGGCCAAAAAGCTTAGAAGGAACGGAATACGGCGCTTTTACCCTTTATATGTATATATACAGGGAAACCCCGATTTCACGTTCCTCAAAAGACCACTTAAAAAACGTAAAATACAGGAAATACATAGCAGCAAAATTGACGATGGAACCAACCCGATGAAGACACGTTAAATGCGGGAGAAACGTAGATTCGGGGACATAAAATCCGGGTTTCACTGTATATACGTTGAATATGACCTAATCTGCCGAACAAAAGGGGGTGTTAGAAGCAGAGCTGCGGAGTCAGAGGAAAAATTACCGACTCCGACTCCTGGATTTTGAAACGTCCGACTCCGGCTTTTTAATTTATTATATTTATTTATTTTTTTCAACTCTCCCTCCCCTCATGGGAAGGGGGGAAAACCCTAAACAGAGATTGAAATATAAATTCCTTTTAAGGAAATTTTCGTGCTGTATTTTATTGTAAACCTAAGAGGCATACAACGTTAGAAATTCAATTTGAAAACCAAATTATCCAATAGTTGCGATTTCCAAAGTGAAATTACTTAAAAATCCCATTTTTTAAAAAAGTGAAAAGGACTAATTTGCTCCCCTTTAATTTAACAAATAGATGTTGATCAAATCCTGTGCTTTCAATTTTTGAAAGCTGTAACTTGAGAGAGAGGAAAAACTTCTTTGCTAAGTCAAAAAACTTTTCTTGGGAGGGGGCGATCCCCCCCCCCCACCCGGGTGACGCCCACCTGGTGAGTAACATCTCAACTTAATTTTAGAGTTTGTAAAAATTGAAATACTTTAAATATGAAAAATTTCCCCAAAAATAAATCTTAAAATTTCATCTTAAAAATTTCAACGAAAATATTGCTCTATATTGCGGGGAGAGGTCGGGTACATGTACGTCTGAAACAAATTTTACACAAAATGTGGCGGTATACAGCTTTGTACGAATAGTTTTTACTACATCTAGATTTCTTGGCTTAATTTTAATTTTACTAGTAGCTTTAGCATTAACTTTAATATGAAGATTTTAGGATTAACTACAATTATTGAGTGTTGTAACCAAGAAATCATGTACTGATTTTATTTTGTACATTTTAGTGATAATCAAGCTTTCTTAGATAAAGTCTTTAGATTAAAAAAAAAAAAAAAAACACATTTCTATTTTATCGGATCTTTTGGATTTGCGCTTTCCTGCCAGCACTTATTTTAATTTACCAAGCATCATCAGACGTTTCCCGACTTGCTCAAGCAATACATGCATTCATTTTACTATTTTATAACTGAGGTCGAGGTAAAATATATACTATTATTTTTATTTGAAAGTGATTACTTTGAAAATGTTAGGCAACATAACTGTTTTCTGACAGTTGCTATCAGTTAAATCAAGTTAAAAAATAAGCAAACTAGAATACGACGTAGGTTACAGAAAGTTCGATCAACAATAAAACCAACTGGTTACCACAATGAGTTATTTTCTTATTAGTAAGCCTTTATACATGTAATCAAATTAATTGGTAGTCAGTTTTTTAAAAAATGCCAGGAGAGTCAGTGAAAATTAAAGAAAAAAAGAAATCCGGAGTCACGGAGACGGAGTCGGCATGTTTTCGAACGACTCCGACTCCTTTACCCCAAAATACAGTCTGACTCCAACTCTTCGACTTCAACTCCACAGTCCTGGGTAGAAGAGCCTAAGGGGAGCATAGACCCATCCATTATCCTGCCCAATTCGTAACCGTTATAAAGAAGAAAAATGAGTCAAAAAACAAATTTCTGAGAATAAGACAGATTTCTAACATTCCTGGAAAATCTACACACAAAATAAGTAAATATTTGGAAAGAGCACACAAAATCCTATAAAATGAAATTCTTTTCATCGAGATACGTAGTTACATTTATTAGCGAACTACAAGCTTTGAAACATTCAAAGTACTCAAAGTTGATTTGGCACCAAAATCTGTAAACAGGATTTTCAAAAACAATCGTTTGAGCTACAACCGGTCAAGTCTACGAAAAACTAGTTCACCCCACTAGCTGTTAAATAATATCGAAGCAAATCATATTGGGGTTCAAGTTAGGTAGAAATGAAGCCTTTTGTTTGACGAATTAAAATCAGCGGCTGTCAAAAAAAGGGGACTAGTTAACGCATCACAGCCCTTTAAATACAAAACCCCTTTTCAAATTTTTACCTCTATCTGTTTTTGAGCAAAACACAATTTTTTTTATGCAGAATTATTATCAGATGAATATTTTTTCGCCTTGTTTTTTTTCAAAATATGACCGGACGTAGGGGAACTTCGCTCCGCCATCTTGGACTCTAGGTGCGCCTTTTCAGTTTTCGTTTCATATCGCAAAAACTATTTACTTGCTGATAAAACTCTTCATTTTTTAATTAAAGAGCATACAATGACCTTTAAAAAAGGTATTTTTTACTGTAGCTGTAAGAGGTGCGGTAATGTTTATTTTCAAAATCCGGTGATTTTTTTGAAAGGTGACTATTTTCCTCGCTTTTCTTTACTTCCTGGTCTCTGCGAAAGTATTACACATCACTTTTTTGTTTCCGCTCGGACTCTGGATCAACATTTACGAACTTTGAACTTTGAAGTTTGAATTTGAACAATTCGCGATGTGGCAAATCCGTGGGGGTCCAAGTCCAATTTCGATCGCCACATTAATAAATGAGTCAAGTTAATGGTGAAAGTGGAAAATAGTGTGAAGAGAGAAGACAAGCAGCCCCTCATCTTTAAGGACTCTTGAAGACCGAAAAAGTAAAGTAGTAACTATTTGTGACATCAGAAAATTAAATTAAAAAAATTACAACTTGGTGATCAAACCATGAAATATTTTTGTCATACTGATGAAAGTTTTTGAAGATACTGATAGAGCTCATATGGATTTGGGTCACACTAGGAAGAAAAAAGTAGGGTCCCAGAATATTTTTCCCACTATTTAAAGTGTAAAAATTCAATATATTATAGTTAAAAGGCTTTTCTAACTCACTCCATTCATTTTCATTAGTGAATTAAATATGAGTTAAAATGAATGTTTTATGATATTTGTCTGACCCAATTATAGATGTAAGGGTGTGATGGGTGTTTCGACCATCCTAAGTGCAAAATCGGACTTGAATCACTTAGAAATAATATTAAAAAAAAAAAAAAAAACTTTGCGCATTTGACAATGATCCATTAGCGCCATGAGCATTTGTTTCTTTTTGGACATAGTCTGATTTCGGAGTTGGATTCCAACATATATACAGTAGAACCTCTTAATAAAGGACACTAAGGGGACCAGATATTTTGTCCCTTAAATAGAGGTGTCCCTTATTCGGAAGGGGATGGATTGATGCATGCTGTGTACTTAGCAGTATAATATCACAATAAACATTAGCATTAAGCCAATTAACACTTATGATTAAATTCTGAAAATGTTTCTTATGTGCTAATTCATAATCTTTTAAATTTCTAAGTTTATATTTTATTAAAATTTTATCAAGTTTTTTAATGGCAAAGTTTTGTAACATGCAGAAATAATTTTGAAGTAATTCATTACATATATTTGCATTATGTTATGTAAATTACAATGTAATGCTGTGTGAATTAAAATTAATGTTCAAATTTTAAGTTTTATATACAAAGCTAATTAGTTGCTGTGCACTCTCTGTCGGCCCTGAACCTACTTGAATAAGTTGTTGAGAGGGCAAATTATGTATGTTAATTTCAGCAATTTTTTTTTACAATACATTACTTGTTTCCTTCATATATATTTAAGTCAAACTTACCTCAAATAATATTTTTGGAGGAAAAGTGAAACTAGAATTCCAGTAAATTCACTATTTCTTATGCGCTTATACATTATTTTTTGCATTTTTTTGGCTTTGTGACTGTCCCTTAAACAGAGTGTCCCTTAATTAGAGGTATATACATGGAAGTCCCTATTCAAAGGGACTGGGACCAGAAAAAATGTCCCTTAAATAGAGGTGTCCCTTATTCGGAGGTGTCCCTTAATGGAGGTTCTACTGTATTACAAATGCATACCAGTAGAATGATAATAACTAGTGATAGGCTTAACTTGTAAACTTAGTTGATATTAAAGATACTTATGCAATCGGCATTAAATATACAAACAAAAACTTTTTTGTAATTTTAAAAATCCAAAGGGTGAAGTGGTGATTAATTCTTTAAAAACACTCTCATGGACGTTAAAACTTAATGTAATGTAATGGTCAACTATTCAAGCACAATCATAGCAATGTTTTTTACTCAGTACATACTAATTAAAGAGCAGATATAAGGTAAGCCCCAGAAAATGACGCCTTTTCGAAAACGAAAAAAAATTGTTTAGCTGACAAAACTCTTAACCGCACGCAAGGGGTTAAAAATTATTAGAAAATAACAAAATTATTTACTTCCTATGCAGCAAGAGTGGCCTACAGTTCATTTGTAAAATAGTAGACCCGCGCAAATTACTGAATGACGATTGACCGGTCGATCGCTAAACAGTTTCCACTTGATTTGCGTCAGGTATCGAACGACGTAGGTATTTTTTTTTTTAATCTTTTAATATGAATGTTTACTCGTCTAAATACAACGAAGAAAAAGTTTTGTCTGCACAGCTTTTCACACAGCAAATTTTTAAAAAACACATTTTCCACAATATTACTTTCGAATGGAAAATACCCATTGTTTAATTGTTACTTTTCCTTTATGTGTTACTTCGTAACTTTACTATTAAACTCATATTTTTCAAACAACTTCTTTCTACCTCTTCTTTGACAAACAAACGAAGAAGCTGCAAGGTCGATCGCTTGCTCGTTATCAACGTCGATCGATTATAACGAAGTCGTTCTTAAACACGTTTGCCACCTCTGATGTAAAGTCTCCGTAACAGTAACATAGTTACGCAGCAAAGGGGTATAAGGGATCAAGAAGAAATGAAATTTACAACACTTAAGATCAGAAACTTTCTTTTCGAAAAAGTAAAATTCTTGTACGTGTAGAACGCTTTTAATTATCTATATTTTCTCTTTGTGTCACTATCTCCATTCTTACACATGTGAACGTTTTCAAAAACTTCCGCTTTCGGAAAAAACGGGACAAATTTCAGTTTTTTTAAAGAATAGGAGGTCAACGGTGCCTGTAAAACATATATGTGTACATATATATATATATATGTGTGTGTGTGTGTGTGTGTGTGTGTGTATACATGGGATCAACCGACATTCACAAAGATTGAAACCTGGTGATTGTTGGTATTCACCGGTGAGTGTCAATATTAACATAGTAAACACTTTGGCGATAAACAGAATATTTTTGGTGAATATCTGTTCAATGTTGAATCTCCAATAAAGATCTTTCACAGAAGCACACTCACGCATATATGTATATTAGGGTATCCCAAAAAAAGTAAAGCTCGATATTTCAAGTCGCACATCCTCTTATTTTTCCTTTTACGTCAAAACAATTGCAAAAAGAAATTCATATAACTTGAACATCGGCAACCCGTACCGACCTGCGTCTGAAAGTGTGAACCAGCATTTGTATACTAGGCCGAATAAAAAAAAAACCTTTTTTTAGAAATTTGAAATTTGACGTTGATAAAACGTTGCCCCTATGCCCCACATGTAGCACAAAAACATTCATTCAAATTAAAAAAAAAAAATTTAGCATGCCACACTAAGCCGAAAATGTATCTTTTTTTTTTTCAAAAATTTTTTTTTCCTACATAATTTATTCAAAATGCAACGTAAATTTTAAGAAACTATCCGCTGAAAAATATGAATTGCAAAGTACGTAATTAGCGCTAAATAGAATTTTGCTCTTCTATAATATTTAAGTCACCCACATTGTACTCAAATCCATGGATTTTTTTTGCGTTTCAGTTATATTTTTCATTTTAGATGAATAATTTTTTAAATTGTTTCTTTAAATTTATATGTATTTTTTGAAAGATAAATAGAAAAAAAAAATTTTTTTGAAGAAAATTATACATTTCAGGTCTCCTGCCGGACAGTTAAATATTTTTTAATTTGGATAAATACTTTTGCAGTTCATGTTGGGTAGGGTGTCCCCCCCCCCAAAAAAAAAAAAATGAAAATAGCGCAGTAGAGAAAGCACACCCTCTGATATTTTTCCTTTTGTGTCAAAACAATAATAAAAAAAAGTTGCATATAAATTTAGCAACGGCAACCCGTGCCAATTTGCGTCAGATAGGGTCAGATTCCAAGAAGAATAAAAAAAAGAAAAAACTTTTTTTTAGAAACTCGGAATTTCACGTTGATAAAATGTTGCCCCTATACCGCACATGTACCACAAACGTATTTATCTAAATTAAAAAAATATTTTTTAATGGTTTGTGGTACATGTGGGAATATATGGGAAACGTTAAACCAACAAGAAATTTCGAACTTCCAAAAAAAAAAAAAAGTGATTGCCGCACACAAAAAGATTTTTTTGTGTGCGGCAATATAAAAGGGTGTGCGCCTTGAAAACTCAAACTTCTTTTTTTTTTTTTTTTTTGATACCCTACCCCACATGTACCACAAAAATATTTAAATATTTATCCAAATTAAATAAAATATTTGAGTGTCCGTCTGGAGGCGTAAAATTTATAATTTTCTTCAAAAAATTGATTTTTTTTAAATTTATCTTTTAAATGATACATACTGCCCAAATTCAAAACAATAGACTATCAGAACTGTTTGAACAAAACTTCTCCCTGATTCGGGAAAAATGAACGTGTGCAAGTTAAAAAGAGTATAACTCGTTATTCAAGAATGGAAAAATCACAATTTAAACACTTTTTTCAGATAATATTTTAAAAACTTATAAATCATTAACCTTTAAAAAAAAAGATTTTTTATATGGGTCAAAAAATTAGAATATTCTATTCATTCAATGTGAATTTTAAAAAATAGCTAAAATATTTGCATATCTGTTAACCGAAAGTTTGTCACAAGTATGAGCGTACAATTTTACGCTCTTTTAAAAACCTCTTATTGCACAAAATGGTAACAGGGTTGGAAAAGCATTATATTCAGTGATTAATCTTTTTTGAATTATCTGTAAACAAAAAAAGGTGTTCTGGTTTGACGTTTAAAAATAAAAGCGTATGAGAAATCTTGTGTAAGACGTTCTCTCCACTTTGACACATATTTTTTGGTTTGTGGGTGCATGAGGGCTGCTGGAATTGGAAATTACGTATATTTTAAAATAAAACAATGCGTGACTTCCACTGTTTATCAATAATACTGCATGATACTTCATCTGAGGCACAGCAGTTACACATTTAGTGACACACTTTATCTTTCAGCAAGATTCTACTCCGAGTCATGTTTCTAAATCGACTCATAGATTTTAAACCGAAAGAGGAATGTCGGTATTAAACTGGTCTACCAATCTCAATACGATCAAGAATTTGTGGTACCGTCGAATCGAAAGAAAGCGGTTCAAGACCTGGGCGGTCATTCCAAGCTCTTCAGCTTGCGAGATCGAGATTCTCGCTCACGTGATCGGTTGTGACGTAGGCATGTCGCAAAGTAGCATTCTAATCTACTCGAACCTAGCCGCAAGATAAGTTCGAGTAGATTAGAATGCTACTTTGCGACATTCTACGTCACAACCGATCACGTGAGCGAGAATCTCGATCTCGCAAGCTGACGAGCTTGGAATGACCGCCCTGGTGCCCGCCAACAAAATTGAGCTCGTTGCCGCATTGAAGAGGGTATGGAAACAGTGTCAGAAACGATTAATATAAACAGGTGGTAGAATCCGTGGGTAAAAGGATTAAAGCGTTGAATCCAGCAAGAAATGACGCATTCTAGTATTGATATTGTTTCTTTTGAAAGTGTCCCCCCCCCCTTTATCTGAATATTCTAATTTTTTGACTCAATGTAAACCTTCATCACTATAAACTTTTGGATTATTCTGTCTAAGATTACTTTTAATTGATTATATTTAAAATTAAATGCACTCTTTAAGATCTAAGAAAGGTGGCACGTTCATTTAAGTACTTAAACGCACTTATATTTGGTTAGAATAAACTTTTTTAAAAAAGTGAGAAACATTCTATTATTTTGAATTTGGGTTGTATAAATTCAAATAAACAATCGAGTTTAAAAATTGTAATCGAATAAATTTCGATTCGGCCTACTATACAGTAGTCTAGGCCGAAGAACACTTTTTTTACAATTTCGATAATGGATAGTGCGGAAAAAGTGCCATTGGTAGAGAAAAATGCACATAAAAATTTGATTTTTTTCTGACAATTTCTTGATCAGTCGCAACTGGGTTGAAGTTTGAACCAAATGCTGCTTTTCGATATTTTTAGCAAAAAATAGTAAAAAAAAAATGTTTTTCTATTTGCGATAACGGATAGCGCGGAAAAGGTGCTACTGGTGGTATTAAATTATCATAAAATTTTTAAGTGTGTGATATAATTCCATCTTTTGCCACAAATCCATAGCAGTTTTGAAAATTTTTGTTTTTTTTAAACGTTTTTATTAAATTCTGCCAAAATCTTAAAATTCTGTTTTCGCCGTATTTATCTGAAATAATTATGTTGTTCGTCACATATGATGCATTCTTAGATGCTTAATGTGTTATGAATTAACTACTAATTGCTTTTTGTTTTTTTAATTTGAAATATATTATTGGAAAACTTAGTGCAGCTCTCTGTTTGCTTTGCGTTCAAAACCAACGGGAGTAATTCAGAAGTCGCTCTTAATCACTGGTAAATCGTTAAAAATAAGAACAAAGTTACTATCCCTTAATAAAAGCAGTCGGGTGAGACGGCACTCCCGTAAAAAAAAAAAAATAAAATAAATAAAATAAAAAATAAAAAAAATAAAACAACGTAGTTCAAAAAAGTAGATAAATAAAGATACTGTAACATTTGGTGTGCATTTTTTATACGAACGAACTCTCAATCTGACACCCAATAAATAAGATAGAAACTACTGAACCTAAACACTTTCTGGTCCAATCAAAGTCAAGCTGATGGGATAAGAAAACCTACTTATGGTACCGTTCTAGGTTACCTCTGTCGTTTACATGGGCCAAAGAAAAGGAAAGTAGGGTGATTTGCAAGTGGTTGACTACCTGCCAGTATTTGACTACTCGAGCACTAATATGTACAAAACAAGAATAAATAAGTAGATATTTTTAATCTGATTGCTTTAACTAATTTATAGAATCCCATGAAGTGTTCTCATATAATTTATAGTTGTAACTAAAGTTTTGAATGGAGGTTAGGATGGTACAATTATACAGACACATAAAAAATTTCGAGAAAATCACTTTTCTTACTAGTGAGAATTGTCATGAGATAAAATGTTTAATCGTATTCCTCGATGTTAAATTTTATTCCTCAGGTTTATTTACTGATATATGCTGATCATCCATGTTTATACTAAGTAAATAAAAACAAATGCGTCAGTTTACTAATCATTTATGCTGGAATTGATGGGTGGTCAACTACTGGTTGTCTAAAATGCAATTATTGCCATCAGTAGTTGACCAGAACGGTCAAGTAATGAACTTATGTTGGTTTTAAAGCTTTTTTCTCGAAACCAAAATAATTGCAAACATTTTTTAACTTAAGATAAACTATATTGCTACTTTTGTTCAAAAAAAAAAAGTATTTTTGCAAGTAATTGACTAGCCGCCTGTCCGCTGAACCAATAGAACCAAAATTTGTGTTACGGTTATTTGAACAGATGCTCTCCTAATTGCGAAAATTTTAAACAACGTAATAGTAACACAGATTTTGTTATAGTAAACTAATTTCGGAAATTTCGAATCCCAACTTCCAGATTTTTTCGCGCAAATTGATCTGCGTATTGAAAAACTTCAAATTGCGTTGTAACGAGTGGCGTGTGACAAAAACTACAGAGATGAAAATTGTTAATCCTAGTGACAGTATGAAAGACAAGCATTTTGCATAATTCACAGAGTAATACAGTAGTAGAAGCACCAACCACTAAATACCATGTGCAAAGTTTAAGGAAAAAAATCTGTAAAATGCAGAGTGGAAAGCGTGTTTCCTCAGTCTCTCGGGGCTTAAATTTTCAAACAAACAATTTTCGTCACACGTCGCTCGATCGAACGCCATTTATGGCTCATCAATACACTGATCAATTTGCGTAACGAAAAAGTGGGTGTTGTCATTTGAAAATTTTGAGATTCTATCACTGTAACCGCGGCCATGAGATCACTGCTTTGTTTAAGATTATCAATCTCAAAGCATTTCTTCAAATAACCGTTCTAAAATTTTGGATCGATAGGTTCTGCGAATAGGCCGCTAGGACTCCGTATATAAGAACATTTACTTTTCGACACCCCTATAAACTATTAAACATTTTTCATTTAAGTGTTACTTAAAAGTAATGTTATAATATTTAGGCATTATTCTGGCAGCTACGCTGACTAGATTCGGGTCGACGGTAACGTTCGGGTCATGCGGCGACTTACATGATGGCGATGTCATATCTGCTTAGAATGGCTCCAATGGACTTGGCGAGAAATTATAAGAGATATCGCTAAGTTGGCATCATTTTTGGCAACTTTTTTTTGTGCCAAATTTGGCGAAAAATTGCTAAATGTCGCCAAATTTGGCGACTTTTTAAAATTTAATGGGTTATCGCTGGCAGAGTTTAAAAGTATGTGCGAGTGCTGATTATTTTAGCTATCGGTTTTAATTTATTTTGCGGATTATCCGAGAAATTCACTTATCTGCGGTTACCATGTCACCCTATTCTGCAAATAATTAGGAGTTTACTGTACTTACACAGCTCACTCATAATATCAATGCATTATTTTTAGTAAATATTTAAGCATTATACGAGCGGTCTAGGATGGCTAGATTTTTCGCCTGAGGTGCCTTCGGCGTCTCATGTATCAATGACGTCATATGCGTTTGTAGTCTATAGACCTGGCAAGAAGTTGAAGATATAATATAAAGTTGGCAGCATTTTTTGGTGACTTAGTTTTGATACCAAATGTCACGAAATTTTCACGACATTTTAACCTATTAGTCATGACTGTCGTGTAACCATCATCAAAGTCACGTGACATCTGTGATGACGTCATCCACCCAACAGCCAATCGGGGGTTACCTTTAAAGGAATATAAGTACATACAGGCATGCATCCGGTCCGATTTTAATATAGTAGACTTCAGATTTTACATTGTTTAAAAAGTGGTCAACTACTGGCAGACGCTGGTCAACTACCGGAAGTGAGTGGTCAACTACTGGCAAAGTCTCCCTTTTTAACTTCTATTCGAAATAACTTGAAAAGCAGTAAGTAAAACAGAAAAATGATTAATAACCGTTGATCCTGATAGTTTTATAGACACATAGGAAAATTTTCATTTTTTCTCCAGTTTTTTTTTCCTGTGAAATTAAATGGAACTTGTAGAAATTTCCACTAAATGGCCAACTACTATCAGATCAGCCTGCTGAAAACTTGATCAAAACAATTACTGGATGGTTGTGCAACTGTTTCAACTGGACTGTGCCCTCCAGAGTTTCAAGACAGCCAATCAGTGCCTCATTCGTAATTTAGATGGCTCACAGCTACCTGCAGAACTTTTTGCTTGCAGGTCTGTACCTTGCACCTCAAAACGGAAAGAAGTCATACGAAATCTCGCGCTGTTCATATTATGAATTAGTTTACCCGTATGATTCGCATAAAGGAATGACCAGGGTACGTAAACGGATCTAGTAAATATCGTGGCCATAATGAGAATTCACAACAATGCAACCACAGCAATGGCAACTGACAAAATTCAAGATATCAAAACACTGTTATGAATATTAACTGAAAAATATATTCCGCAATTGAAAAATAAATGATGATCAATAAATTCGACAGTTTGAGGTTCTGAAGTTAAAATTTAGGTTTACGGAATGTTAATACAAGCTGATCAATTTGATTCTCAACTTAAGTCCTTCCGTCAGAAGAAACTGAAATAAACAAAGTAAACGAAGCAATTTTTAATCTAAAGACTGCTTTACAAGTCCTACGCCAGCTGTGAAGTGAATAGAAATACTACGAAAATGGCAGGGACGCTGCAAATGCCCATGAATGAATAATTGCTTTTATTGTAGCAAAACTAATAGAAGAAAAAGCGCTGAAATGCAGGAAAAATGCTTTTATTGCCTAAAACAGTGTAGATAAAACACTCTGTTGGGAGTATGGATAAACATTTTCTGTACATCCATCCCTTTTGTTCTTTGTTCAGTTATGTGCTGTTTAATCTTAAATTTGAACGAAGCTATGCACAAATTGTTTTGTAATAATATATTTCAAGTTTAAAAATTTACAAGCAATAAGTAGTTAATTTATTACACATTAAGCATCTAAAAATGCATCATATGTGACAAATAACATAATCATTTCAGATAAGTACGGCGAAAAGAGAATTTTAACATTTTGACAGAAGTTAATAAAAACGTTTTAAAAAGCGGGTATTGCCAAAACTTCTATGGATTTGTTGCAACGGAAGGAGTTATACCACACACTTCAAATTTTTTATGGGAATTTAGGGCCACTGAAGCAACTTTTCCGCTGTACCCGTCATCAAAAATAGAAAGATACATTTTTTAAACTAATTTTGCTAAAAACATCAGAAAACAGTATTTAGTCGAAACTTCAAATCAATTGCAGCAGACCAAGAAATGGTCAGAAAAAATTCAAATTTTTTATGTGCACTCTGCTCTACCAATAGCAATTTTTCCACTGTACCCATCATCGAAAAAAGAAAAAAAAAAGGGTTACAAGTGCTGGTTCACACTTTGAGACGCAAGTTGGCACGGGTTGCCGTTGTTCAAATGATTAAACTTTTTTTACAACTGTTTTGACATAAAAGAAAAAAAATATAAAATGGTGTGCGATTTGAAATATCGAACTTGTCCGTGTGTGTGCATGTGAACTTAAAAAAAAAATCCTCTATGAAAAATGTCTCGCTACACCTTCAAGATATGTTTATCGTGAGAAAATGTTATGTTTATGTAATGAGAAGAATAACACGCAGCAGAATCTTAAACACGGGACGTCAAGGTGAAGGATTTTAGCAAAACAAATAAGCAAAATAAGAAAAAGTTAAAACATACAACGCGAATTACAAACGACAATCACAAAACATTATGAAATTCTATATTATAGCTCAACATGAGTTAATAGTAAGCATTCAACACTAAAGAGCGCCAAAAGCACTGTTCGCAGTGTTAATAAATAAGTTTAATTAGGAGTACAAACACATAAATATGTATTAAACAATATAATATTTAAAATTAATATATATATATATATATATATATATATATATATATACCACCGAAAGAGCGCTTTTCGAGAGAGGCTCGGGAGGAAGGAAAGCACGCCAAGGTGGCGCCCCGTCCCTCGCCAAGGGATCGATGCGTGCGGTCGCCTCGTGAGCCTCGGCAGTGTCTCGCCAGTCGGTGAGCCACATCCATTGGGGGCGAGATGGACAACAGCCACCGAAAAGTGCTGTTCTCGCGGTGGCTCCCGGAGGGCTTCAAGAGCCCCGAGCTGGAGCAGCTGTACCGGCGCTACGCCGTTAAGCTGCAGCAGGCCTCGACGTCGAGCGTCCTGGCGCTGGCCGGGGCGCTCGCCCTCTGTCTGGGGGGCGCACACGCCGCCGCCCGAGACGCCCTCTCCGCCGCCTACTACCTGACCTCGTCGGCCGCTTTCGGGGTCGCCCTCCTCTTGCTCGTGCTGGGCCGGATCCGGGACGCCAGGCTGCCCCTGCTGCGCCACGCTGCCCTCGCCCTCTGCGCCGGGCTCTGCGCCGCGGCGCTGCCCTTCGGCGCCGGACGTCCGGCGGCGCACGGCGCCTGCCTGGTGCTCTTCGTCGTGTTCGTGGCCTACGGGCTCTTGCCGCTCCGGACCCGGATTGCGGTCGCCGTCGGCCTAGCGCTGCCCCTCCTCCACACGGCCGCAGCCCTGGCCGCGCCGCAGCCCCCCTACGCCGCCCTGCTCTGGCACCAGGTGAGTTTCTTTCTCCCACTCTAAAACACATGTGTCTTTCGCCATTGCCTTGTTTTCTTTCTCCCGCACTGGTTTTGAGGTAGGCGAACACCCGAAAAAAATTTCTCTTCAGTATTTATTGCACCTTTCTGAAACTTCATTCGATTATTGAACATGACATAAATAACACATTTTGACTTTTTACTTCTTCAAAAAAACATTTTCAATAGTTTTTTTTTTAAATGCCATATTTTTAGCAAAACATACCATTTCCTTAACACTTCCATTGCCTTTATTTCTTCATAATTTTAAATACTCACTGCACCTTTCTGAAACTTCATACGATTATTGAACATGACATGAATAACACATTTTGACTGCTTTTTTGTTGAAAAAAACATTTTCGATAGTTTTTTTTTTAAATGCCATATTTTTAGCAAAAAACTACCATTTCCTTTACACTTCCAGTGCCTTCATTTTTTCACAATTTTAAAAACTTTTTGTGCCTATCACTTTGTGAGATACCAGAGAGGGATATGACCCTCTAATTTGAAAATTTCAGTTAAAGCAGTGCATTTGAGTTTAGTAAATTTAGTCTAGTATTCTCAATATCTCGTCGATTTGAAAAACAATAGCGGATTTAGAAAGAAGAACACCACAACTTTCTAAATTTTCCAAAATCTCAAAATCGATTTTTTTCTAAAGTTTGGGTGTTCGCCTACCTTAAAGGGTTTGGATGGGGGTCTTTTGAGACGGAAGCAGTATGTAAATGAACTCAGTTTTTAATAAAAAAATTAAATAACTAAGTTTTTATTCACAGTCAATGTAATGATCAACCACTAGGTTTATGTAGGCTTTCGTAAAATAGTTTCTCTCAATCATGCTGCCCAAAACAGATAAATTTCTTTAACTATTTGTTCTAGTTATCTCCAAAATTTTAATGGTAGCTCTCACAGCTCTTTGCTTCTTATGTGCTTCCATTCACTTGATTTTCTCTTCAGAGTTTTAAAAAGTCCCGTCATCGTTTATTATTTTGGAGGGAACGTTTGAAAACTTCGTGAAAAATATCCTTCTGCAGACACGACTACCGTTCATTAAACGCTGATTTTTCATTTGCAAGACTGTGTGTAGAGTTTTAAAGCATCATTTATGAATGATGCACAGAGTTTTATTTTGTAGCAATAATGTTTGAATTCCACTGCCTGAGCCTCTCAGAACAAAGCAGAGACAATCGTTTGGTGACCAATGGTTTCGAGTTTCCCCAAAACTTCCACTACTACTTTTTCCATGGGAGGGCCGAAAAACATTTACTCAATGCACAATTCACAGAACTCGATTTGTAACGGAAATGCCTTTAGTCCTGTAGTCTTCGGAGTCGGAGCTTATTTAACTTCCTAAGCGCTCTCAATTGGGTCGAATAAGTAAGAACTCCCATAACATTTAAAAGAAATACAGAAACTGGGTTCACCTGAAAACTAATCTCGAAAACTAATTAAATGGGAATAGTTAGATAGAAATATCTTGTTTGTTTGTTGTCTTGTTGCTTTATTTATTTTTTAAATGTTCGTTAAAGCTAGTAAGAGATCCTGTCCCATGAATGTGAACAATCGGTAGCCATTGATTTGAATCAAGTGAGAGATAGAAAACAGAAACAGAATCTCCGTTTTTGACCTTTTAGAATAAATAGCTTCTTTTTTTGCACTTTTCAGAGCGAAGAATGTCATTACTGATCGCATGTTCTTTTCATTGCAAACTTTAACCTAGTCTATTGACAATAGCTTCGCATATGTTACATCAAAATAGAGAACCTAATTCATCAAACCTAGTTTTCCTATGAGAAAGTTCAAACGATTCTGAAATTTGTAAAAATCTCTCACGCTAAATAATTGTCAGTTTTTTTTTTTATCTCCTATGTTTTATTAATGCGGTTTTCTGAAGATCTCTTAAAATGATAAGTGGGCTAAATTTAAGTCCTCTCATTTCATTCCTCCCCCTTAAGTAGAAATAAAAATAAAATAGCACAAACTAGAAAAAGCTTGAAAAAAAAATAAATAAATGACCTCTGTTTTATTGCATGTATGCAATGTATGAACTGCTTCATTCCTCTCATTTCATTCCTCCCCTTAAGTAGAAATGAAAATAAAATAACATAAATTAGGAAAAGTTTGAAAATAAATAAATAAATAAATAAAAAACCACTGTTTTATTGCATGTATGCAACTGCTTCATTCCTCTCATTTCATTCCTCCCCTTAAGTAGAAATGAAAATAACATAAATTAGGAAAAGTTTGAAAATAAATAAATAAATAAATAAAAAACCACTGTTTTATTGCATGTATGCAACTGCTTCATTCCTCTCATTTCATTCCTCCCCTTAAGTAGAAATAAAAATAAAATAACATAAATTAGGAAAAGTTTGAAAATAAATAAATAAATAAATAAAAAACCACTGTTTTATTGCATGTATGCAACTGCTTCATAGCAAGGTCTGATAAATGCTCAATCCGTTTAGTGGAATGTGACATTCTTAAGCATATACTCCTGCTTTACTTCTCGGAGTTTTGAGCTTTGGCTTTTAAGTTTTATGTACTTGAATATAGAGAACCGTTATGTATCATAATATAACGCATCCACTTTAAGAACAAAAATTGTACTTAAAAATAATGATTTGTACATGTTGCGGCCGTGACCGTACAGATACTCCGACACAGGTTCCAAATCAGTACAGCGGTCCCCCAATCTTTTGGTGCCTAAGGGAATGCCCCATTAATATTTTCAAGATGTTACTAAAGAGGTGGATATAGTTAATAATGTATGCAGAAAATGCATAAAAAAGTAATTTTAAGTCAATTTTTAAAACAAATGATTTAAAAGAAATTTTTACTTATAAAATGAGTACAGTCGGACCTCCATATATCGAAGTAGCAAATTGCCGGAAAAAATTCGATATATAGAAATTTCGATACATGGAAACGATCTTATTTTATCATAAAAGTATCCTAAAACATTAAAATAAAAGCTAATTTTCGTGTATGAAACCCAATTTATAATTTATACGAGCATCGGATTAACTGAAAGCAAGGGCGGATCCAGAAAATGTTCCAGGAGGGGGCGATTGTTTTTTACTGTTCACTCTTTGGAACTTCAATCTCTTAAAACTTTCGAAGGAGTGTACTGAACCCCATCGCTTACCCTGTAAACAAAGGTGTCCTATAGTTGTGTTTCTTTCAAAACATATCCAGGTGAGCCTTTAAACCTATCCCTAATTATCATCTAAGATCGTCTAAAAATGAGATTTTAAAACTTCAATTTCAAAAAAATCCTATTGAAAGTTCTAGTCCCTATCCCCAGAGTAATAAGAGATGGGCTACGATTGCGTTTTCAAAACTTCGATTCCGGAAGAATAGGGAAGTTTTCGATTTTTTTAATTTTATTTTTATATGATAGAGTAACATGTATGAACATCATAGGTGAAAAAATTTTTGCGATACGATAAGTAGTTTTTTTTAAATTAATTTTTAAAGTTCAAGCGCCTGTGACGTCAGATGGCATAGGAAGTGACGTCCGATAGGAGAGAAACGCTAGCGAACCGGTTCCCATGTCATGGGAGAAATCGAAGAACGTGCATTCGACTTCGAAGATGAAACGTAAAAGGCTTATCTCCTCGCGTTTCTGGAACATTAAACCTCCCATAGTCTCGGAAATATTCGAATATCACCATTGATATTATTTGAGGAAGATTATTTAGATTGTGCTTTAACGAATCCGGCCTCCATAGTGTGTTCAAAAGGATTATTGAATTTCTAAAAAATAAAAATATCAGCGCGCTCAAAAATGTCCCTAGCGAAAACAAGGGATCTTCGGCGGAAGGCTGCCCATTCGCGCCCTGTGACGTAGGCTCGTGACGTTTCAGAAGAGCGCACTTTTGCGCGTGGATTTTTAAAAATTCATTAAAAATCAACCACGGTGTTTTAAAATTCGGCGATGGTGAATTTTTTAGTTTTGAGGGTCAATTAACAATATGCAATAGCCAAAATATGAACATTTAATAGGTTGCAACTTCCCTATTCCGGAGAATAGCTCCCTTTCTTCTAACACCATCGAAGGTTATGTAAAATTGCGTTTTTGGAACTTTAACATTGAAAGTATACTTGAAGAAAGTACTAGTTTCACGGCTCAAGGAGGGGGCGATCGCCCCCCATCGCCCCTCCCTTGTATCCGCCCTTGACTGAAAGTTAATGATTTTAAAATTAACAGAAATTACATTTCTACGTCAACATACATCTTCATGTTCTTCAGCAATTCAACTTGATCGAAAAGTTAGGGGATTTTCCTTTCAAGAATGTGATCGAGAGAAAAGTAAAAAATCAATCTTCTTAACTTGAATGATTTTTACTGAAGCTAAGAAGACTAGGAATAATAATAAACAGACAAAAGAGATAACTTATAACTGATTTTACAGTGTTACTGGTTACAACTAAGGTTTGAAATAAACTTGAGGGAATTTAAGAATTTCAGAACGGAACAATGACTTAACTATACGCTCTTCAACCCCAGATTCCTTATGAGTTCCGTAGCAACCTTTAGTGAACATAATTTTCTCCTCTAACCTTCATTTTTCATGAAACAAACAGTCTAAAGTGGAAAAAAAATCTACGAATGTCCCGAAAAACCTTTCGATATATAGAGAATTTTTTCGATATATAGAAACAATCTTTCTATATAATGAACATAGAAATTTGCTGGGATTTCGATATATAGAAAATTTCGATATGTGGAAGTTCGATATATGAAGGTTCGATGTAAATACATAATTTTGTAAGCAAACTATACAAAATCCGAAACATAAAATGTATGAAGCTCAGAGTCAACATGATTTACGGAACTACATTTGATTGGTCATTGTTTCGCATATAGTCGAGTAGGAAAATTTTACAGGTAGTAAGCAATGGTAAGGGTTTCACATCTGCACTGCCATGGGAAGGTAAAGCACAGTTCCTGCCGAAATCAGGTTTTGAGATATTTAAAGAAATGCGTTTTTGATTCCAACAGTAGGGACATGTTTGAATTTGACGTTATTCTTCGTGCTTATTTTTCAGCGGAAACCAAATAAGCAAGCCTGCACAATAAGGCTAAATTACAAAAGATGACAAAAATACAAGATATGAAAAAGGAAAACTATCCAGATACCGCTTCCCACGGTAGTGTAAGTCGTGACATGTAAAGCTTGACCACGAAAAGAAGGCGGATGACCTTGATGCGAAACATCATTTGTATCATTTGTAATGGGTAGAATCTGTCAGAAGGCACCGAATAGTAAGAGGCATGTCTTCGTTAATCCTATCTATTACAAAATAGTGACAAACAACCTATTACAAATGCTACAAATGATGTTTTTGCTTCAAGGTCATCCACCTTCTTTTCATGGTCAAGCTGTACAGGGTGTTTGAGAAAGAAATCCCCTACTATGAAATGACATAACAACAAAACCGTGTGAGATAGAAAGGTGAAACAAGTTATATGTTGCACCAGCACTTAGGAGTTTTTTATACACCGCTTTTCAAAAATAGTTCAAAAATTCAGAGCAAGGAAGTAAGTTTAACACTCCGTCGGGCGCAACTGATCTATTAGGCACACCTCGAATACGTTAGTTAGCCACGCGCCCTTAATAGCTTATGGAAAAATGTATATTCATTTTCTCAAATAAACTTGTTACATTCGAAAATCATGAAAAACTTTTATTTCTCTTCTTTGGTGTTCGTAGTTGATATTTTTTTTCGTAAGAAAATGTGAACATACGTAGAAAAGATCAGTAGATCAAAGTGTGCTTCCCAGGCTCAATGCGCCCGATCATGTTCTACAACATATTGCGCCCGACGGAGTGTTAAAAAAAAAACAAAATGGTGTATGAAAGTCCTTCTTGAACAGAGGTCAAACCTCATTGCGATGAGTTCGATATGAATACCTTTCACGGCACTAATATGACCATTCGATTGCATAGAGTTACAGTTGTGGAAGGTAGCCATATCGAACCAATGGGTTAGAAGTGGGCAATGAGATTTGACCTCTGTTTAATAAGTCATACACCAATTAAATAACAATTGACTATAGCGCTCTCTGATGTCCAATTTTGGAACTATTTTTGAAAGCCAGTGTATAAAAAATTCCAGACCTGCTGGTACAACATACCATATGTTTAACCTTTCTATCTCACACGGTTCTGCTGTTAAGTCATTTCAAAGTTGTGGGAGTTCTTTCCTATACACAAATTAAAAAACATTTCACTACAGCACTCTCTGAATTTTGAACTTTTTTTGAAAACCACCGTAAAAAAAATTCAAGAGCGCTGGTTGGACATACGACTTGTTTCACCTTTCTATCTCACACGGTTTTGCTGTTATGTCTTTTCAAAGTGGAGGAGTTCTTTCTCAAACATTCTGTACTTTTTTTTTTATGCGACACTTACTGTCGAAAGTTACGGTTTTCACAAGTATACGAAACCAGAATACTTTTTTAGTTTCTTATATGCTTCTTTTAATTATTTCTCTAAAATTATCATTTCATGTAATAGGTTTTAGGATAATGTCACCTTGGATATGCAAAATTTCTGTACCCCCAGTACTTCTGTTCTTATAAAAACATGCTATGAAATGTGCGCTGTGAGCAATTTCTATGGATGGTTAATCATTAGAAGTTTTTAAAAAAAAAACTTTTGCATGACGATTTAATAAATTTTTTTTTTCATTTGATCGCTCGTGAGGGGCACGTGTGAAGCGCATGAGGGTTACTGTGATGCCCTCGAGAACAGGGTTGGAGACTCCTGCTCGAATGCATAAAAATTAGAAACCAAAGTTTGAAATTTCGGAAATAAAATGCAAATGTAAACGTGAAAGGGTCACATCCGTTCAAATGGATTGAGCATTTAAAAAAAAAATCTTTGCTAAAAATACTTCAATGAAATTCATTTACTTCCTCTATGTTGCTAACGGATCATCTTTTATAAGTTGTCTAAAACTATTAAACGAAGATAAAGGTCAACTAAAACGAAGAGATACTTTTTGTTTACGTGACATACATATTGTGCATGGACATACACGTGCACTTTTTTTTTAATATCTTTTTCACTAACACAGCAGCTCCGATGGGCCCAACAGAAGTTTATAATTAATATATATATATATATATATATATATATTGATTCTATCATATATATTATATTACGTTTACATTATATATATATAATATATATATATATATGTATGTATGTATATATATATATATATATATATATATATATATATATATATATATATTATATTGATTCCATTAGCAAAAAATGTTGATCATTTCTTTTTTTGAATATTATTCTTTAATGAAACGTATTAGCTGGTACGTGCGAGACAAATTAGCAACTTTTCTTGGAGTGGCCGTATTACTATCATAAGCAAAAGTGAAGCAAGGAGATTTTTTTCTCTAAAAGACAGGCAGTACGTTTGCAGATGATAAAAAAATTATGATATATATATATATATATATATATATATATATATATATATATATATATATTGTTTATCATCTGCAAACGTACTGCCTTCTTTAGAGAAAAAAATCTCCTTGCTTCACTTTTGCTTATGATAGTAATACGGTCGCTCCAAGAAAAGTTGCTAATTTGTCTCGCACGTACCAGCTAATACGTTTCATTAAAGAATAATATTCAAAAAAAGAAATGATCAACTTTTTTTGGTAATGGAATCAAACATACGTTTGTAATTTTTTGACCAACAAAAACTTGTTAAATTCGATTATAAATTATTATTTTTGATGAAATACATAACACTTAATTTTTTTCAATCAAGTCTGTTCATTAAAGAATCCTGAATATTTCTCTTAACCCCCCCCCCGGAAAAAAACATTTAAACATTTTTCTGAATATATATATATGTGTGTGTGTGTGTTTGTGTGTGTTCTCGTTATGACATTTAAATAGCAATATAAAAATCCTCTAGGAAATTCCTGGAAGGTCGAAAGTCCCTTATTTAATTAATAACGGGTATTGATTGCGTCTCATAATGCTTTCGGAAATTATGTTTCAACAGGCGTTACCGTTGCGTGTGTAGCAATTATTTTCAACACGGTCATAAGAAGATAATTGAAGCAGTTTCTTTTTCATTTTGCATGTTGATCAAAATGTTGTACGCCGTTTTTCAGAACCTACTAAATAAATGTGTTTCGAGGCGAAAACTGCATTCGAGGGGAGACGAAATATCTTTTTTTTCAAGAAAGAGTAAAAATTCTCCTTACGTGATATTTCGGTCCGCGAGTTTCATTTAAATTTTTCTTATTCGTTGTATATTTTCTCGCTCGCACATAGTTTTTATAAGAATCCAAAAGAAATGACTTGCTCCAGCTGCAGGAAAAAATCTCAATTAGAAAACGCATGTCGATGCGTGGTTCTTAATTAGAGGGTTACCATATATTTTGTTTTATTTGTTTCACATCCGGCGGGCGTTTGTTTCTTCTGGAAGCGTCCGGCATTGATTGAAACGTTTAAAGTGGCGAAACGAGTTTTCTTTCCGAGTGAGACTGGAAGAGAATACCTGATGGTGTAGCCGAATAAATTTTATTTTTTGTTAAGAAATACAGTTCAATTTCTCGTCTGTTTTTGAAAACTGTGTCAATGAATATTGCTCGTTAAGAACTAGTCGCAATAAAATATAGTTCTCTGTTCGATTTCTTACGAATTATTTCAATAGGATGTGACGTCAATCAAGCACAAATATTTCACGAATTCTGATATTCTCTTTGAGGCTATTTTTTCCACTGCTAAACCTAACGAAAGCACAATAAAGTTGCTAAAATAATTAGCAAAAAAGTATTAAACAGTCTTGAAACAGCTCTATGAGATATTTTTGAGTCATTTGTGCTTTATTGATGTTGCAGCTTTCTAGGTTATGTTTTTGCATAAATAGTTTTGATTTCATTTGCTGTCATCTTTCAATGATTTTAAAAGTTAGCTGATCGTAAGTAACCGACCGAAAAAAAAAAGAAAAATAAATAAAACGAATTTTACCAATACTTTTTGTACTAATTGAACTAATTCATATGATTTCATCTAACTCATATTTAATTGAAAGTTATGTTTTCTTTCTTTACAAAGAGAGAAAGCAATAAAACTACAGGAAGTGGATTGTCTCAAAACTCGTTTGTAAACAAAACTCTTCCAATCGGCACACACTTGAAGCCGCACAAAGTAAAAAATCTCGTAAAAGGATGACATGACACTGAAAGCATCCAATAACAAAGCGCAGAAGTAATTGATGTCACTGTCTGTTTGTAACACAAACTGACGGTTACCAAATTAAGCGAGAGAGAGCATTGCTAATTTTCTTTCTACAAAATTAGTTACGCGTTGTAAGGGAATATGTGCGAAAACTTCAAATCGCGAGAGGCGACCTAACAATTAATTAAAAAAAATATTTCCCATCAATTTAATGTTATTTTGAAAGCAGTATTTTGCTGTTTAGCTCATTTCGACTTTATACATAAAGTTCAGAGTAAATCTCTGCTCCAAATGTAAATTTTCGAGAATTGCAATATTAACTTTTCTTAAGAATCTGAGTTTCAACAGATTTAACGTCAAAGCATTTTACAACTTGCTTTCATGTAACATAATTATCTTTAGACTAGGGTAAGTAAGACCAAGTGTGAAAAACTTCGAATCTCGATTCTGTTTTGAAAATTTTAATTGATTGCTTGTAGCAGAACTTTATTTCTAAAAAATAAAACAAAGCCGTATCCAGCTGTAGATGAGGGACAGTTTGCAGTTTCAAACAACCTGACTGTACATGTACAATGTACAATTCTCGAACCATACAACTCTTATTTTAATTTGAGACATTTCGGAACACAGAATTATTATTTTTGTTTTTATATAATCTTTTTATTTTTCATTTAGTTATCGAGTTAGGGAGGGTTAGGTTTCGGTGTGTATTCTTCAACCCATTGCGCAGTTAGAAGTTGGACTATTCAGTTCAATCCTACATCATCACTTTCAATGAAGTGCTGTACACTTTATATACGTGGTTTAAATGTTTCTAACGGCGGCAGGAAATGTAAAAGTGTACCTAACCTATCATTAAACAACTTAGATTAAATGCGGTATCAGCATAATTTTTCATAGATTTTTTACACCAAAAAAACAGTTCTAATGCAGTGCGATTGTAAAGAACAAAGAAAAAAAATCGTGATTTCTTTACTAATAATAAAGCTCAAAGTCTCTCTGTCTATAGGATGTCTGTATCTCTGTGACGCGCATATCACCTAGACCGTTCGGCTGATTTTCATGAAATTTGGCACAAAGTTAGTTTGTAGAATGGGCGGGTACCACTAGTGTAAAATAAAACAGCTATGAAAGACTTAAAAATGAATAGCAACCTTTTCGTGGAAATCACCATCGCTTTGTGCTGCTGAAATACTTATAACGACATAAAGAAATGTAAAAGTCAAACTTATATATTAAAAAAAAAGATTAAATTTGTTCAAGTGAACGAAGGAGCAATCATCAAATTCAACTGCTTATTCATAGTTGTTTTTACTGCAAAAACAGGTGAATTGCGATTGCAAAGACTAGCAATCTTCTGCATGATTGGTAAAAACTTCAGATACGTTTACATATTGTTTTAGTAGTTTGACAGTAGAGCAGCAGTAGTCGACTTTTCCAGCAGATGTCAACTTTTTGACATCATATATTTTCGTAAGTATGATACGCCGACCTCAGCATTACCAATTTACTTATCCAGTGCGACAGGGCATATATTTTTTGCTCTACTTTTCGACAAGCAGAAAAAGAATTGCTATAGTTTTCGTTCAAATTGCCTCTCATTTTCAATTTTATCAGTTAAACGGTTTCCCCCTTTTCTAAATCAATATTTTTTTCTACAACTGAGAAATGTAACGTAATCTTTGTATTTAGCTTTACACTTTTAAATTTGTTGTATACATTGAGTAATTTTGGTTTTCGCAACTGCTTGAGTGTTAGGACATTTTTCTTCTCATTTAGAAAAGAATTTAGTGTCATTTGGGGACTTCAACTTTAGATCCTTTCATTACTTTGGATGAATTGAGACATAAATTTTTGTACATTGTGTCCAAAACTACTCTCTGAGAGAAAATGGCATCGAGAAACTTGAGTTTATGACTTAATTAGCGAATGAAATAATGTTTTCTTTTTTCCAAGCGATTAGGATGTAAATGGAGCATATTTTTCAAATAAACAAGCTACATATTGCCATTTACAAAAGGTTCAGGTAATCATAAGTATTGTCTTTAGTGGAATTATAGATATGAAAATAATTTAAATTTAAATGATAATTGCATGAAAAAAATTAACAAACATTTTCAGCAAGTCAAACACATCGAAGAGGCGTGTGTTTCGCTAAGAATGATTAAACAAGTGTCATTAAAGGTTTCCGCAGCGGTATATATATATATATATATATGGAACAGTTTGTCACACAAAAATAACATTTAAAAATATATATATATGTCATTCAAGCAGAATTTCAAAATATAGACTTAGCACGCAACTTTGTTTTATAATAAAAAAAAAGAATCTGACTTTATGAAAATTTGTAAGTGCATTCTTGAATTTTGAAATTAAAAAAAAAAATATTTAACTAAAATACACGCACACACACACACACACACACACACACACACACAAGTAGTGCGTTCATAAAAACAATATTTAAGTTCAAACATTCAAATTGTAATGAAACAAAACTTCAAAAGAACCGCGAACCAAAAACCACCGAGCCAGCAGCGTGGAAAATGTTTTCATTATTTACGAATTTGTAACTGTGACAACAAAACCGAACGGAAACCAAGTAAGCTTAAATTTTATGCCTTTTAATTTTTATTCTTAACCTTGAGGTTCATATACTGAATCTGTAAGAAATAAAGCTTCACCAAAGTAAGTAAATAAGAATACAAAGCAAGATAAACCACGCGGTTTGTTGTCCCTGATAAACATGTTTAACATATAAATAAAAAATCATTTACTTTAATACTCATAAACAGAATACAATTTTCTATTTTATAAGGTATCGGTTAAAAACGGTTCCGTCAATGCCCTTTTTTGTGGTGCGTCTAAACAAAATCTTGCTGCTTTTGGTTTCGTTTTGCTCGTCGAAAATTCGATTTAGAGCCTATTATACCAGTAATGATAGTACTTGCCATTCTTCGTAGTGAATTGTTCGTGTAATAAAATGTCAACCTAGCAAAAAGAGTAGACACAATATGAAAGGTGGAAACGATCACAGTTACATTAGACAGAGCTAGTTTTGTTGGATAGTTTGATCATTGTCAGTGATTCGCTTCTGTGTTTTGTCTTTATTTATGATTGATCGATCAAATTCCCGAACTCGGTTGCTACAAAAGAGGAATCGGGATGCTTTTAGTGCCCCTTTTGAATTTGTTTTTGGATTTGATTATCCTTGGATCGTAAATAATACGCTAGCCAAAAAGATTTAACCGTGACGTATTTGAAGAAAAAATCTTATGGCGTTAATAGATAGAAAATAAAAATAAATTCGGATTTTCAAATGAAAATCGCTAGTTAGAATTTTTATCAATTTAATACAGCGTTTATTAAACTCTTGGAAGCATGAACATTAAAGTTATTATTATTTAGTGTTTCAACAAATAATTGCAGTTATTATTGTTTAGTGGCAAATTTTATTTTTAATCAAGGTTTTAGCAATAACTTAAGCAATAGCAAGGTTTTAGCAACTAACTAGCAATACAATTTTATTACAAATCATTGAAAAATTAGTTTTTTGTGCAATATGTCTGAATTTTGATTTTTTTTTCAAAATTATGTTTTAAAAAATGGAATTTCCTAGCAAGTCCAAAGAGGGCTTTTCATTTTTTGATACTCTTTTGAGGCTAACAATTTTTCATTGCAACATAAAGTAAGTTCACCAACTATGAGCTATGTACCAAAAATAAGCCACATGGTTTGATTGGTGGGAAAAAAACCTAAAGGACCCTAATGGTAACCAATGAAATACTAGCTGATTAGCTTTTGTGACACGGTCTTTATTAAAGCTAAAGGTAGTCACTTTAAAAATTCCGTAAATATATTAGACGGAATAATGTATTCATATTAGTTTTGAAGTTTGGTAGTAATATTTTCATTAGCATTAAAGTTATGATGCATTATGTGTGTCTAAGTTATTTCTTGTCAATCTATATATATATATATATATATATATATATATATATATATAATTGAAGTTAAACTCTTTAGGTAAGTTTGCTGTGGTTAATATTAGAACAAAAATCTGTCATTATTTTCCAAAGAAGATGACGTACTCCGAAAAAAATCACACTCTATACACACATGTAATTTTAAACACTTGTTATCATTATATTTTCTCCCAAAAGATGTTACTGACGGCGAGTGAAAAGTGGTGTAAGTCACAAAACGCTGCGTTTCATTTATCGGTGAATATTGGTCGTACGAAATTCAAACAGTTTGTGTTGGAATTATTTTTCAATGGAGATTGTTTCCCTTAATATAAGATAAAGGACCTGGGGCCCGTATAAAAAGTTAAATTTTGTATTTTTTGACTCATTTTTAATTCACACACTCAATCAAAATTGAAAATACTAAATATATAAAAATTGAATTCCATAAATGGGGTAGACAACACTCATTTCGAATTATTGCTTCTCTAATTTTAAATTACTAAAATTGAAAACTATATTTGTTGTAATTTGTGCACAATATTCTCGGTTAATCTGTCTTTTATTCAGTAAATTAGCCAGGGCTAAAGCAAAAATACGTGAAATACATCGCCAGCTCAGTCATTTCCAGCCGAGGACTGCAGTTTCGTGCTTATTAGCACTCATCAACCCGGCATAGGAAGGTGACTGAGCTTGAGATGGAAAACCTCTTAAGGAAGCCAAGAGTGTCAAACAAACTGGTAGCTAATATAGAATTAGCTCAGACCAGACGAATGACTGAAGCAATGGTTCGGTTCAACTCGAAGATTGAAGGCAAGGCAAGGTATATTCAGTAAATTACCGCCTATTAGCCAGGGCCTTGCCTTCAATCTTCGAGTTGAACCGAACCATTGCTTTAGTCATTCGTCTGGTCTGAGCTAATTCTATATTAGCTACCAGTTTGTTTGACACTCTTGGCTTCCTTAAGAGGTTTTCCATCTCAAGCTCAGTCACCTTCCTATGCCGGGTTGATGAGTGCTAATAAGCACGAAACTGCAGTCCTCGGCTGGAAATGACTGAGCTGGCGGTGTATTTCACGTATTTTTGCTTTAGCCCTGGCTAATGGGTGGTAATTTACTGAATATACCTTGCCTCGCGTTCAATCTTCGAGTTGAACCGAACCATTGTTTCGGTCACTCGTCTGGTCTGCGAATTCTATTTTAGCTACCAGTTTGTTTGGCACTCTTGGCTTCCTTAAGAGGTTTTCCATCTCCAGTTCAGTCACTTTCCTATGCCGGGCTGATGAGTGCTAATAAGCACGAAACTGCAGTCCTCGGCTGGAAATGACTGAGCTGGCGGTGTATTTCACGTAATCTGTCTTTTGTTAACATGAATAGATTTTCAGGTTTTCCCACACCTGAGCTGCCGACATATAGTTGCCTATGGGAGAAACATGGTTTTTTTTCAAGTTCAAGCCGCATATAGACATTGTTTGGCCTCGAAATTTATTTATGGTTATCGCGAAGATGGTTATCGCGGGAATTGAAACATTCTTAATGACATTGGAGATTCTGTAGATAATAATGGAATACGTGGCAACAGGAGGATTTCTCCTTCAAAATTTCCCGTCAAAATTGTTGCGTTAAGAACAGTGCCAGTGATTTGTTCATAACTAAACGTCTACCGTTGCATAATCTAGGTGAAATTAAATATGGAGAATATTAATTAATGAACCACTTTTCAACCGGAGATTGTGTTGAGTCATTTCTAGTATAACCCGAGAAATAAAAATTCAGTTGCAAAGTTTACATCTTCATGTTCATTAACTACTGTATCGATTGATTTAAAAGACTTCAAATCACCAGGCAACAACTGTTGCGTCTAAAAGTTAATTGCGTCTGCATCAACGTTTCTTGCCGCCAAAATAGAGCGATTACAGAGATAATTACGATTAAAAAAAATATTCATCCGGAAACAAACTCTCCATTAGTTCACTTTTCGTTCTCAATGGCAGTGCAGAAATTCTGTGGAAACTTGATGCATTGTGAAACAGTTCAATTTCCCTATTTTCAACAGCTAGCAATTGCTTAGAAAAAACATGTGCGAATGTTCATTTTGCATTTGTACTCTCAAGTTCATGGTCACTCGCAGTATCTTGATATTTCGCCATGAAAAAATATTTTAAAAAGGCGTTGATTTCTTCGAAAGACTGGTAATGGAAGTCCCACGACAGTAGTCAGACAGTAACATTGAAAAGTTTATCCTTGCCTTTCAAATCTTGCATGCTCCAATGATGTAATTCGAGTGAATGCTTTTGCTCATGGACCATAGTACACTTATCCCAAGTTATAATTGCACTGTTTTGCTACACTATCATCATTCCAAGTTTGTTTGTTTTTTTCTTTAATGTTACACATCGCGTTTGGTTTGTTAGGAATGTCTAATAGGCAACTTTAAAGCTGAATGTGATGTTCGTCCACCATCTAAAAATGTAGCGGCAATGCCTGAGGTTGCAAGTGCCACTGCAATTTTCTGTTACCACCGTATCTTAGCCAGAATGATACTAAAAATATCTTATAAAAAAAAGAAAAGAAATGTTTTTCGCTGAAATTCTGTAACCTTCCAGAAATTACCCTGAAATACAGTAGGCGCCGCTTAATGTGATCACGGTTAATGTTATCATTCGCTTAATGTTATCAGAATCACGAAGTCCCGGAACACTTCTATGTTAAAACACTTTAAAAAAGTCGGATATTGTAATCAGCGTCTTCGTTTATTGTTATCACTTTTTCATAAACTTTAAATTTTTTCCCCGTTTTTTTCCTCAATTAACAGAAATACATACGCAAACTCTGACGAGACTAACTTTCTGTGTAGCATTTTGTGGTTTTCAATAGCAGTTCAAAAATTTTCTAGGAATGAAGCTACAGAAAGTTCGACCCCCAGTGACCACAGACTCCTCCTAAGAAAACTTTCCTTTGTACCTAAAAAAAACTCAGCCGCTGGACATCTTGCAGGCATTGATGTAGGACCTCCATTATTGTCATTACTTTGTAAACTATTAAATAATTGTGTTGAGATTGAAAACAAAGCGAAGTTAAATTAAAATTTAAACAACAAGCAAAACCATGCTGGAAAAGATATAGAAAAGCTGAATGTGCTTTGAAACTGGTTTACGAATGTCAGGGAAAAGGGTCATATTTTACTTTCACCTATTACTATGTGATTAAAAATTGCATAGTTTAGCTTTAACTTTTTATAATTCAGATATTTCCATTCTGGTAATTTAATAATTTATAATTTGAAACTGCGTTTAGTTGAGTCATTGTGATTTTAGGTTGAGGTTGCCAAAATAAATGCACCTTAATTAGAAAAAAATCATTATTTTGTGTCTCCTGGATTCTTTTCGGTTATTGTTATCAGTCGGTTATTGTTATCAAATTGAATTTGTTCCAAAGTGATCACATTAAGCAGCGCCTACTGTATTTTTGAAGAATTCAGTAGTCTTCTTAGTGAAAGCCAGTCATGTCCCTAGCACCTTCAGAAAAGACTAACGTAGGTTTAATATAGTAGCTTAGCACTTTCCTGCTTTTCTAAGGAAGCTCCCAAAGCATTGATGCAATAATTGCCAAAGCTAAGACCGACTCGCAAGAAAGAAGCTCGAATCTAACTCGCCTGCAACTCTTGCAAAGCCACGGAATCCAGAGGTTTTCTCGCTCTCATTGGGAGCTTAATCAATTAGGACGGACCGTATTCGAACTGAAACCAATATACTTATTAAATACGCTCAGTTAATCTTTATACTGGTGGTGAAAATATTTTTCGCAACAGTGAGAAGTCTGTATTTCTGAAATGTGTAGCAATTCAGGAATCTTTTTGACAAAGATAGTTGATTTTCTCAGGAAGTGAATAAAAACCTCTAGAATCCTGAAACGTTCTACGGAAATAATTAGTAACATTTTGGAGTTAAGTTAGTGTAGTGTTTTTAGCAGTATGTCAAACGATGTTAGAATTCGATTACATAACTTACACCGCCATCCATTAGGAATTTTTAGAACTAAACAATAAATGCACACTATTATTGTACAATTAATATTTAATTTGCAATAAAAATATAAAAACTATCCTATCTTTTAAGTTGGACCAAATTACAGATAGGTATGTAATTTGATAAAAATCGTTTCAGTTTTCGAGTTTACCCCGAACATACATCGTGACATCGTGACACGAAGTTATATATATATATATATATATATATATATATATATATATATATATATATATATATATATATATATATGAATAAAAAGTCTTTATCAGTACAAAAAATGCACACTTGGATAACTATGGGTGTATTTGATTTTGCGCTGCTCATTTCATTAGCTAAATATTCTGCTGCACGATGAAATAAACATGTTATTCAAAAACATTGATACACCCCGTTGGAAAACGTTTGTCTTTTCATCTAACTCGCGTCGTAAATTCCATGAATACGGACTTGATCCGTATAATATAGCATCATGTTTCCATCGTAACACTGATAATGTTAATACATAGTATTTTTCGTTGTAGTATCTCGGATAATGTGTAGTCAAATTCAGCTTTAAAATACGTGTTTAAAATATGGTATAAAAATATCGGATACTATCATCTAAATAAATTATTACAGTTCAAAAAAACAACCAAGATGTGTAGAAGTGACTGAACGCTGCTCTGTGAGAAAGGAACACGCCAAAATTGTTGCTCCATCATTCTTTCATAGGGCTAAACTACGACGGAAGCAAGAAGTAACTGACTCTCCATCGGTCATATTTCCGAATTTGTTTTTATTTTTAAAAGTTGAAATGAAAATGTTTCGAGGGAAAAAGCAGGAAAAAGACATGTTGTTTTCAAATTTCCATTAAAAATATTTTGAGATAAAATTGTGGAAAACTTTTATAAAGAACCTTTTACAATCTTAAGATTTTAAATTGTTTTTCTCAAAGAGTTTTTATTTCGTCATTGTTTTTCCTTGTATTCACCTTCTTAATCTTGTTTTAGTTGCATAAGACAGCAACTTATGTAAAGATTTCTCCTGCATTATTTTCATTTAATTGAAGAAAAGCAGTCGGTCGTCAATGAGAAAAAAGTTATGTACATATAACTTGCAACTGTGATAAAATTGCTTTACCACCTGAAGCCCCCCTTTTTTATGCTGCAATTTATTGCTGTAGCTTTGCATCATATTTTGAATCAAATTTTCCTTTTTTACTTTATTTGAAATACGAAAATTACGGAGGACTTTGAAAAGAAGATTTTTAATAATTTTTTACCTTGCATAACCAGGAGCAAGTTCGATATATAGATATATTAATGAAAGCTAAGACAATTTACAATATGATGAATATATTTACAAATAATATACAAAAGGACACATTAATACATATTCCCCTACCTTTGGTAGTGCGTACCCACTTGTTTCATCGATGGCTGATTAGCAAGAATTGCGCAGTTCGTTTTTGTTACAGTTTAATAATAGTACAATTTAATAATGCCTTATTAAAACCGCTAAAGGCGACATCTGGTGAGCTGTAAAATAGGTAAATGAATTAGGTTCTATAGAGGAAAGAGGGAACAATTTTTTTCATTTCATAATTTTTCACAATAAATATTATAGATTTCTCAGGACAAAAATGTCCCCATGATTGAATATTTTCAGATTTTTTAAAAATAATTTCTATACTTTATGCATTTTTTATAAAATGTCTTCAATGTTCACATGTGCCCCTATAGGGTGTGTACATGTGAACAAGCTCAGGGCACATATGAATACGATTGAAAATGCAGGACAAACATCATATTTCAACAAAAAACTCTTTAATATAAATTACATTGAAGGGTAACTGTGTCAGTTAAAATTGTACAGTAGCTTTCAATAAAAAAAATATTTTTTTATGAACTGTATAACTCTGCTCACTGTCAAATTTTGAAGTCTCGTAGCATATTCTAATCACTGTATCGACAAAAAAAAATAATAATAACATTAAGCAATCCAAAGAAAATTTTATTATGTAAAGTTTATTTTTGTTTTATCATGCGTTTAATCTTCATACAGAATGTGACGATGAATTTTAAAACTATTTTAAACTTCAGCTTTTAGTGAAAGGAAAATATTTAATCTTTTTTTTTTCTGGTAAGTATTATATAATACTGAATTATTTTACAATTATTTATACCAAAGAATTTAAAAAAATAAAAAATAACTTAATTAAAAATAATATAAAAGTAATTTACAATAAATTTAAAAACTGTAACTGCAGCAAAATAAACACAAATTTTTACACCTTAATACTTATAATAACAACACAATAATAATTACATTGCGGAGAGTAAATGGGAACTATTCACATGTGTCCCTTCATGTTGTGTTCCCAAGTGCCCCGTCATCTACCTTAGAACTAATTTTCAAAAATAAAGAGTTCTCAATTTAATTAAAAAATTTAAACATTGTCATAAATTTACCTGAATGGCCATATAATGGTTTGTAACAATTAAGTTTTGCTTATTAGTTACTTTAAAATATGCATTTACCTGAAGAATACAGCGATTAAATTACATCAGTGTATGCTATAACAAAGAAACTGTAAGCACAGGAACATAAATCGACTCATTACTATAAAAGTTTGACCAAGAAGTAGGACTGGTACTGCCATTACTTGAGAATGTTTCAATATTTTTTACTTGATGTTGTACTAGTAAAACATACCATGATCACATGTGCCCCCCTTTCCCCTTTAAAATTGTTACAGACAAGAATGTTCTAACAGTTTTAAATTTAGTATTATTTTTTATGACCTATGAACTCTTTTTTGTTTTTTATAAAAGATAATCCAGGGGTGATTGTGGTCCGGTATTTTACCGAATTTCCGGTATTTTCGGACGTATTTCCGGTATTTTCATGTCTGAAAATACCGGAATTATGTTCTTTTTTCGTTATGCTTTTGTCTCCCTACCTCCGCAATTTATTTTAAATTATATAATACTCATCAAATATACCTGCAAGAGACTTAAAATGGACAACTATCCCTTAAGATGGAGAAATGTCAAGATAATTTGTATAACACCAGCCCAAAAGTAACTTTGTAATCCATTAAAAATTTAATTAAATGTGCACACAATATTTTGACTCAGATCTATTTAAAACTATGGCAAAAGTGTACTTAAGTAATAGGGGCCAAAGATTACCCCCCCCCCTCCGTCTCACTTTGAAACTTTCAGGTATTTTGTGATGAACTCACAATCACCCCTGATAATCATTTTTTCCATAGTGGGATAGTTTTCGTATTATTTTCTTCGAAAGTCCGAAATTGGCAAACCCTTTTTGAGCAATCACATTGCTTATTATTCTCATTTGACTGTTTTGATGTTTCTATGATTTTATTCCCCCCCCACCCCCGCCTCCCTCTGCAACATCACCGTCGACCGGCCGCTCCCGACGCTGCTCCTCTAGCGAGCAAAGTCTCCAGGTTACGTCTATATCCTACACACACATTCACACACACTCTCACATCTGTACACACACATATATACACACACCCACACCCATACACGCACCTATACACATACACCCACACACACACCCATACACACACACGCATGCACACATACCTACACACTCAAGCCTGCACACAGACACAAACACACACGCATACATACACACTCGTGATTGCGAAAAACATAATTTGAATTCAAGATGTCAAAACTCAAATCAATTTTAATTTTTCTAATTTTTCGGAAAGTGGTAGAAACTTTCGTCCCCTTGACTGACGACATTAATTTTGTCACCTGACATATGGCGTATGTTACGTCATCTGAAGTGACTGGCTTCCTTGGTCCCTGACCCACGGATCAATCCTCTTATGGAAGCGAGTCATCTCTTCTTTTATTTGAACTGTAAGTTCAAACTTCACTAAAGTATATTCACCCTCAGTACCATGTTAAACTTTTTAACTCTTCCTATTTGCATACTGGAGAAATGGAATTAAAAAACAACAAAAGCAGAACGTACTTGTAGCATGGAACATCAGTATCATTTTCATACGGTAAAAAAAAAAAAAAAAAGAGTCAGTGTAAACATTAAAAAGAAAAACTTTTTGGTCGTTTAAACATATTCCCGATATGTCTCATAAATTTTTAATGAACAGATTGCTCTAATAATTAGTCTGCACGCAATTTCAGACGATTAAGCGACCTTAAAATATGAGTTTATGTTCTCGAAAATTAACATCATTTTACGGTTAAATTTCTTTTTCGAAAGGGCGAGCAATTTAGTGATAAAGTATCAAACTTGTGGGACTAACTGGCGTTCAAACCTTATGATATTTTGTGATAAGAAGAAATAATACTTTTTGAATATTTTAAAAATTTTGTGTTGACTTGTCTGATATATATATATATATATATATATATATATATATATATATATATATATATATATATATATATATATATATATATATATATACTGGTGTGCAAAAATTAAGGACGAAGTCGAAAAATTAGCATATCAGCTGAACGAAGAGGCAGAGCGGACAGAAAGACCAATCAGGAGATTAAGTAAGGTGATGTACGGTAGCACATGCGCAGATATGTAGGCAGACGTAATGGGGGAGTGTCTGAGTAGTATAAAGCATGTTGTCGGTGTAAGATCAGTGTTTCTGGCAAAGAGATTGCACGGCGTATAGCAGTTAAAATCACACCGAGTTGCTGCCTCAGCGAGAAATGGCGAATAATCAATCTGTTACACGACATCTGGATGCTTTTACCCGAGGTCGAATCATTGGGAAGTTGGAGGAAGGCCGCAGTGTGACAAGTGTGGCTGCAGAGTTCGGAATTGCTCACAGCATCGTTTCGCGACTTTGGAGACAATTTCAAACTACAGGAACAGCTATCCGGGGGTTCAGTAGTGGTCGTCCACGAGGAACCACACCCGCAGATGACCGGTATATTGTCTTACAGGCCAGAAGAAACAGGCGGCAGACAGCGGGAGAAATCGCTAGACACACGACACAGGCGACTGGACGACCGATATCGCGTTTTACCGTGGCCAGAATATTGCACGGTGGTGGTCTGTTTGCACGACGCCCTATACGGTGTGTACCTCTAACGCCTGCCTATCAGAGAAGGCGTTCTCTGTGGTGCCGGGAACACCGGAATTGGAGAGGCAATGAATGGGGACGAGTACTCTTTACAGATGAGAGCAGATTCAGTCTGAGTAGCGATTTTCATCGCATTCTCATCTGGAGAGAGCGGGGAAGCCAACAATCATCCCTCGAACATCATTGAAAAGGACAGATATGGAGGTCGCTGTGTTCTCGTTTGGGGAGGCATCATGCTTGGTAGTCGTACAGACCTTCACATCTTTGACGCAGGTTCAGTCAACGGGACCCGTTATTGTAACGAGATTCTTCTTCCATATGTGCGTCTTTTTAGAGGCGCTATGGGTCCGCAGTTCCTTTTCATGTACGACAATGCACAATGTCATCGCACAGTAGCTGCCGAACAGCTCTTAGAGAGTGAGGATATTGAACGTATGGATTGGCCGGCACGATCTCCGGATCTCAATCTTATCGAGCATGTATGGGATTTTCTAGGCAGACGCTTGACAGCTCGTACCTTACCACCAGTAACGATTCGGAAGCTTCGATTGGCGCTGCAAGACGAATGGGCAGCAATGCCTCAACAACTCATTGACACCCTCATTCTCAGCATGTGCAGATGCTGTGAAACCTGCCTAGCAGTCGGGGGAGATGATATCCCCTACTAAAGACCGGATGTTTCTTGCTGGACAGCCATCAAAGGGATGTTTCGGCCTTCAGTCGCATTGCGCTCCATGCTACTTTTTCCAATAAAGCTTCTTTTTATCCCTCTGATTTCACTTTTAGTAAGTGTTGCTTACATTACACATGTCCTTACGTATTGGAGATCTTACGGTATTAAATGTGTTGATTTGGAAAGCTTTTGTACAAAGTTATATTGAAAAAACCGTCTCGTCCTTAATTTTGCACACCAGAGTATACATATATATATATATATATATATATATATATATATATATATATATATATATATATATGTATACACTGGTGTGCAAAATTAAGTTATACATACATATATATATATATATATATATGTATGTATATATATATATATATATATATATATATATATATATATGAATAAACAATCTAAATAAAATTGAAGATGCAAAAAGCAAGAACATAAAAATTAAAAAAGGTGAACCAGGGACCGACACTTTCTCAAGGGGAGGACCGATCCCCAAGTTCACAAGGCCCTTTCTGTTTAGCAAGAGGAAAGGTCCCAATAACTTGCAACCCTTCCCGAGAGCCTTGGAGGAAAATTGAACAAGAAACATACCTGAAAAATAATGAACGAAAGCGCATTCAAGTGAACAATCAAAAGGAAGAAACAATCAGAAAACAGACCTTGAAAAATAAATGATATGCACGTGCCAGGCAAACATGCAGTCAAGACACGGCAACAGCAGAACCTGGAATTGTAAAACATGGAGTTGAAAAAACCTGGGGTTGAAAAAAACCGGAGTTGAAAAAAACCTTGGAGAGGAAATAAAAGTGATAATAAAAATAATACTAAAAATAAAAAATAATAATAAAAATAAAACCTGGATCGGAAATTACATCAAAAATTTTCAGGATAGATCATAGGACTGCATGTTTGCCTGGCACGTGCATATCATTTCTTTTTCAAGGTCTACTTTCTGATTGTTTCTTCCTTTTGATGGTTCACCTGAATACGCTTTCGTTCATTATTTTCAGGTATGTTTCTTGTTCAATTTTCCTCCAAGGCTCTCGGGGAGGGTAGCAAGGTATTGGGACCCTCCTCCTGCTAAACAGAAAAGGCATTGTGAACTTAGGAACCGGTCCTCCCCTTGAGAAAGTGTCGGTCCCTGGTTCAATTTTTTTCATTTTTATGTTCTTGCTTTTTGCATCTTCAATTTTATTTAGATTGTTTATTCATGAATATGTTTGTATTGTTTTTGTTTCTAGCAGCTTTGCGCTGACATTACAGTACACTTTAGTATTTATTCTTTTATTTTTTTTCAATGTCTTTGAATTTATATTTAAAATATGTTCTTAAAATGTATCTCATGTTGTGTATATATATATATATATATATATATATATATATATATATATATATATATATATATATATATATATATATATATATTTTAATAGCAATGTAATATTGAACAAGAAAGAATGAAAGTTTGAAAATTTGACAAAATCTCAAAATACCCTGGGGTCTCATCAGGGGGTACTCCCCAAGGGTAGGGAAAAAATCATGAGATGTTTCGTGAGTACTGCTGGCGAAATTGCCTAAAAAAAGCAGCACTAGTCCCCGACATCTCAAAAACAAGCAATAGGGGGTACTGAAAGTCCAAAATATAAGCACGACAAGAAGTATGTAAATTGAACATTTACAAACCAAAAATACAAGCTTTATAGAAAGTTAATTCGAACAATTTCATACTTAATTGAAACTACAAGAGAAAAATTCACAATTGAACTCAATAGCAAAAGAAAGAACGTGTAACAATCAAATCCATGGAACAATCAAAATGACCTACCGCTTCTCTTCCATAAGCTTGCAAATGAAATTTTCCGTAAGATGCTCCGGAACCCCCTGATGAGGCCCCAGGGTATTTTGGGATTTTTTCATATTTTCAAATTTTCGTTCTTTCTTGTTCAATATTATATTGCCATTAAATTTATAGTCTACCAGTATCATAGTGCTGCTGCCTATGGCGCCTGTTGAACTGAGTTGTGAAGTTCAATTTGATAGAATTGTCCAAGTTACAAATATAGTATATGATAGTGTTTTTTACACACACACACACACACACACACACACACACACACACACACACATATATATATATATATATATATATATATATATATATATATATATATATATATATATATATATATATATATATATATATATATATATATATATATATATATATTTGGCTTTCTGTTTAATGACTTTCAAGGGACCACAAAAAATCGTCCTTAAGTAGAAAGCGTCCTTAAATAGAATGCTTTTAACACTATAGTGGACCATCTGTGACCGTAAAATGCCGTCGTTCAATAGAGAGGCAACTATATATATATATATATATATATATATATATATATATATATACACTCTGCTGGCCACACAAATTGCAACACCAAGAAGGAGTAGTTAGAATGAAAGAACATTTTTTACATGTGATAGCAATATTGGTATTAGAAAGTGATTACAAAATGAAAACAAAATAATCATTTATTACTTTTAAAATACCAAATGAATGGAGGTTTATGTACCCTGTTGGTGCGACCTCTAGCGTGAATGTACGAGGTAGGTCAATCTAAACAAATAGAATTAATGGCAGCGCTCAACTATTTTTAACTTTTTTGAAACTCATGTCCCCAAAAGTTGCATATGAAAGATACTTAAACTACCGTGATACTAAAACCACTTTAATTTTTTCTCTAATCTTGACCTTTGGTTTTTTAGAGGTCATCAAAAATCCTATTCTTTGTCAAAAATAGTATTTTTAGACTTTTCTTTTTGACCTAAATCGATCTGAATTATATTTTTTTCACTTAATTCTGCATTTTGAAGTTAAAGTACATAAGATAATAGTCTCACATGCTGAGTTATGTGGCTGTAACTTAATAATTAAAATAATGGCAACAGGCTACTATTAATGGTCAAATGTAAAATTTTTACGCATTTCAAAGGGGGATAACTTGCTTTAGGGAAGAAAACACAAAATGAAATGTGGCAAAAACTAATCACTGGGCTTACGCTAAATAAAAATAATATAACTGTTGTTGTATATTTTTTACCCTTTATAGATTACAATTCCTCAAAAATCAGGAAAAAAAAAGACATTTTTAGACCTTTGTAAACCAAATGGGGATGGAATTAAACATGAAATTTCTTATTCAATAGAGTATTCCATAATACTACTTTTACTTAGTTTTTATTGAAATTCTGAAGTCGCATATTTCGAAAATGGAACTTTACAATTTTCTGAAAATAAACTTTGAAGTTTTTCAATTTAATGCCAAAATGTGTCGCAATGTAACTACTTGTACATAGAGTTGTAGCAGTTAATCAATGCATTTAACCAAATCTTATATTTAGATACAGTAGACGCTGTTCCAAGTTCAAAACTTAATTTACTTATTTACCGAACCAGGCGCTGAATAAACATCGTGCATTCATTGCTCTAATTACATACTAAAAGCATATTGACTTTGTTTTACCTATGATGAGATACGAAGTTAATTTAAAAAGTTGGTTTGCGTTGAATAAAAGACAGTGATACATTAAATTTACCGCAGATATTCGAATTTACAAAGGACATTCAAAATGGAAAAAATACTTTATTTATATCCCTCATAACATCTTTCTCCTTAATATTAAAATACGCATTACATGTTATCCAAAGAACAATGAAATTAATATTATTATTATTATTAGAACGTAAGAAAAGGTTTATACATAAGTTTCAAGTTTATCATCTTTTTTTTTTTCAAAAAGATGAAAAACTAATTCCTTTTTTTTTTTTTTTTTGAAATAAGGAAAGCGTTAAAAGGTAAAGTATGGGGTAGAAATATGAAAAAAGTCAACTTTGTAGTTGCTGTTAACTTTTTTTTACAAATGTTGTCTAGGCAGAATTTGCCGACAAGAAATAGGTTGTAAAATGCTCTAAATAAGTCTTAACAGTTATTTTCTAATTCAGAAAAATAATAAAATACAACAGCTCGCGAATCATTTTTGTGATCTATTGCAATTTACATATTACTTAAAAATAGATTTGGCATTGCTTACTGAAATATTTGATTTGTCACGTTCGTAATTACAGGGTGACAAGAAATAATTTGGACTCATATAATACACCATACATTAATGCTAATGAAAATATTACGACCAAACTTCAAAATAAATATGAATACATTATTTTGTCTGATATATGAACAAATTTTCAAAGTGGCTACCTTTAGGATTAATACACAGCTATAAAAGTGTCACAAAATTTTTGGCTCTGGGCCGCTACTCACGAACTGATATTTTATCCCATTCCTTGCATAAAGGATTTCTTCAGGGATGTCAAAGTTTTAGGAATTTCAGTACACTACCTTGTCTCCAGGACTTCTTGTACTGTTAAACTGCGTCAACGACCCCAATCTAATGGTTTGGGGTGGGATATGTGCTAGTGGGAGAATATCACTCGTTTTTTTTGATCAGGCGATAGAATTCGTCAAAAAAACAGATCGCAAACGCACTTTGGAAGATTTTGCCTTACCTTGGTAGCAAAAGTTCTTTGGAAACAAAGGATGGACTTTCCAACAGGATTCCACACCTGCCCAAAGAGCTAAAGGCAGTCAAGACTGGTGCAAGATACATTTTTTGGACTTCGTTGGAGCTCAAGAATGGCCACCGTGTCCCCCAGATTTGAACATAATGGATTATTCTGTTTGATCCATCGTGGAGACAAGTGTGTGTGCTAAACCTCATAAAACTTTGGCATCCCAAAACAAATCCTTATGCAAGGCATAGGATAAAATATCAGTAAGTGAGTTGCGGCACAGAGCCGAAAATTTTGTGACACTTTTATAGCTCTGTATTAATCCTAAAGGTAGGTTTTTTGAAAATTTGTAAATATATTAGACGAAATAATGTATTCATATTTATTTTGAAGTTGGTCGTAATATTTTCATTAAAATTAAAGTTATGGTGTATTATGTGTATCTAAGTTATTTTTTGTCACACTGTAATAGCTTTATTTAATATTCAAGTATTTGCTTTAAACGTGCTGCTACGTAAGTAGTTCATGTTGCTAAATTAAATTTTACACTGTTTTTGACCGATGAACTAGGCACGTTCATATATTAAATTTGCATTGTTTTTGAATAATGAACTAGGGACTTAATTTTGATATTGTATAGTTTAAGATGGTTTAATTTCAAGATGTGATTCTGCTTTTATGGTGCTTATAAAGGGATAATCAACGTATGAAACGAGTGAAAATTCTCTGTTCATCAAAAAATATTGATGAGAAACCCATACGTTTAAAGTTTAAGAATGTAATATTGTATTTCAAGGGAAAGAGCAATTTATTTACATTATTTGTAGGTGGTGTTATAACGTCGAGTCAAAAATAAATGATCAAATCAATAAAAATCAATCTTTTGTTTTTCCCACTTCTTCTTGAAACTTTTGTACTTATGTACATTATTTTATCACTTAAACTTGCCTTCATGTTTTGTGTTGAGCTCAACGGAAAGAACCGTGATACTTTCCCTTTAGTTTACATTCTAAAACTGCGATGATGTGTTGAAAGTGAAGTGAAAGCAAATTTAAAGTAATAAGTAGGCTGAAAAAGAAGTGTTAAATGTATGAAAGATTTAAAATTATTGAAAAATTTGTATTTTTTCACTAATTTTAAATTGTTTATTAGATAAAAAATTGTGATCTTGAGTTATTCTAAACGGAATGTTTTTTCTCTGAAATTGTTTTTTAATACTGATGCATGTTGATATTATAATTGTCTGTGGAGTATATAATGTTTTGAAACATGATAATTATGATTCAAAGAAACGAGAGCACATTTTCTGGAGCAGTGTTCAATTACTTTTGATATGAAAAAAATGTGTGGTTTTTTTTTTCTTTTTGTATTAAATAAATATTATATTACGAAATTGTTCCCACAGCCTCGTTGCAAATAAACGATATAAGGGATGTTTGTGTTTGCACAATTATTGTAAAATATTGATATTATGCAGATCATTTTCACAATCTTTTGGATAATAAATTTAGAGAATGAACATTCTATCGTATAAAAATACAACAAGTTTGTCACGAATGAAACGAGCTTACATTCCATTCTACCAGCATCCATTTTCTAAGATCAGCCATTTATATATAAAACTTAAGTACCCTATATTAGGAAGTACCGTCATATTGGACGACTTTACCCTACTTACTTTTGAAAGGAACTTAATTTTGAACAAACAGAAGTGAAATTTTTAATCAAAAATAAAATTACAATATTTTGCCAAACGCAAACAAAAATATAGCAGTAATTTAAAAATTACGAATATAACTCAAAGTTTAACATCTCCATGAGCATTTATATTAAACTGATAAAAGAAAATGTTAAAAAAAATATATAGACGGATAGGGCACCGTCCACAAATAGTGTCATGCTTCATGGGAAGAAAAAAATAATACTGATGAATAAATGAATGAATAATCGAAGAAAAAGTCAAGCAATCAAGTTCCTTCGAGTAAAAAATGAAAGAACAAAAACTGAGAAATGTCAAAACGAAAGTGTGAAACATATCCCCTCTCACAATATACGTAGGTAATTTTTCAGGTAATGATAAAGATTTTTAAAACATACTATCATAAAAATATCAATACGAAAGCTGTTTTAGCCATGATGAAATCACTACACTGCAAAAACTCGCTATATTTCAAAGTTTTTACAAAATGCCCTCAAACTTCCAGTAGGGAAAAAAGTCCTGGCAAATCTTGAGAGAGTCTTTTTTCAGCTAGCAGTCCCAGGGACCTCCCTAGAGCAATTGGTGTCTCTTCTTTCTGACTGCTGACAAGACATGACCTTCTTCAGGCTTATTTACATCGATTTAGACTGGTGGACTCTTCTAGCTGCATTTTGTGTGTCGACATGGATGGCGGGCACCTGTGGGACTGCTCTGCTCTCCGGAATGCTCTTTTTTTTTTCAAGGCGCTCTCCCCTTCTGGAGCTGTACACTGGACAGCAAGACTTCGAATGCTCGAAAGAACAAATAGTTAATATTCCTATTTGAACTAGTTGCAGTACGTAATGTAAAATGGTTAGGATTTTGTAGTCAAAATCAGTCGAAAGATACAACCAGAAGTCGCAGTTGTGTTACATCTAAAATTTAGCCCTAGATTTTTTAAGATTAATAGTAGATATTGAACTAAACCTGTCGACTTGAGCTCAACGAACTGAAAAACGAACTTATCAAAAGGATAAAAAAAGAAAAAAAAAATTCTGTGAATAATGAAGCATATGAAAAGGTAGAAACTTAACTGTTGCACCTAAGATTTACTGAATCTCACCAGGTCTTGAAAATAGAACCTATTAGTAGCTCTTAAGAAGGAGAAGAGCATCCAATGAGCTAAGCTAATCCTTTTATGACCTTGAAAGTAGAGTATTTTCAGTACTTAGTCGCAATATGAAGCAATCAGCCTTCGAAATATTTAACCAATAAATGTAAATATGTCTTTTCTAGAACTTGCACATCCATCAAAATAAAAGGTTATAATTAAAAAAAAAAAAAACACGTTGGGAATTTTTACTAAGTTCTGTTCTGGGGAAAATTGATAGAAGGAGAGGAAAAAACATAAATTATGATGCCGACGCTTTTTGGAATCACCCACTTTATAGGAATAAAGTTGAGAGTAAATAAATACTATTATAATAAACGCGGCGATTACTATACACACACTCTGCGTATTGCACTATTTGATGTTCAAAAAATATAACGTTGTGATCGCGTGGATGGGCTGTTAACAAAAGCTCACACTCTTCTTATTAAGCATAATGTGATGCATTTTTAAAATATTTTTTGCTACTGAATGAGTTTGCTGTTCTTCTTTAGTTTGATATTCTGCTTTTGTTACTATTAGGCTTACCTTAAGTCTCTTGCCATCTAAAAAGTGTTAGGACTTTCTTTGACTTGCAAGTCCAACTAATATGGAAAAAAACTCGCTCCACCTAATTTACGTACCGCAAATCGTCGCATAATGGACTGCCAACGTGATAGTTATATTTCACCATAGTTTGATTTTCTCTAATTAAAATATTTATGCTGAGGAAAATATAACGCGAAATCTTTACAGCTACAATCTCCGGAACAAGTTGGAAATAAGCGAAAGTTCGCAGGAAATGAATCAATAATAAAATAGCAGAGTGAACTTAACTCCTTGAAGCTCGGAAGAAAAAGTATTTTCCTAATCTCTAAGAAGCACGCTTCTCTCTTAGAAACAATGAGGTCACAATTTCGGTTTTCTTTAAAAAACTATCTTAAGAATTGTTTCTGTAAATAGTTAGCTACTAAAATTTTTGGAGGACTTTTCACCGATTTCCTTTGAGTTATTTAGAACTCCACCAGTATTTCATCACCATTATTGAATCTACCAAACCTGCAGTTTGTGGTGGAATGTTATCATTCCAGTCAGTTATTTTTCAAACTTTCAAATTTGGGTAATTTAAAATGGAACATGACTTTTCTCAAAAATATGATTCAGCATTATCCCAAACTTTGAAGCATGCCCATCTTGCCGTAAAAGAATTCTTTAGTAAAAATATTGTTCATCTTTTTTACAAACCTATCGTGAATTCATTCGCAGTTGAGACGAACCATTTTTTACGGTAACTATTTGGATCGGTGCCATTGTTTCTGCGATTGGCAACGGCTGTATGCTCTGTAAATCCCCGTTTTCCTGCTTCAGTGCAAGAGAAGACACTAGTGTAATCGGTGGTAATATATCCCTTTCTGATGTCAAACAGCACTAATTGCATATTCAAGAAACAGATAAAGCTACTTTTGAGTGACTTTTTTTTTCTTGGAACAAAGCAATGAAAGTTTATGTGGTTTATTGGTGGATGGCTTGAGTCTTCGTCATACTATTTAATGCTTCTTTATTTTTTCTGTAACTTGAGTAAGTTATCTAAAAACAATATTTTTGTTTGACCTTTAGTACGATATTAAAGCGACGAAACGTATAAAAATTTTCCTTAAAAATTGCTCGTAAAGGCAATATCTTGATTTCGCAGACGTATGTGAACTCGACGTTAAATCCCGGTTATCACAAATTTGCCATTTCAACTGCGCTTGCGCGCGGACTTAGCTGATTTCGAAACTCTTGCTCAAACTAATGAAAAACATTTGAATTTGTTAATATGAGATGAGAACAGATAAAAATTAGAAATTACAAAGCTTTCTTTGATTTAGTTTTTACGCCTCGGTAAAGATTGAGTTTTGCGTCTTAATTATGAATGGATTTGGAGTCTGATTTTTCTATCAAACAAAGGCCCTTTTCAGGGCCAAATTTTTAACCTCAGAAGAGTGTGCTCGATCTGCAGCATCACTTCCAGTACAAAGCCGAACCCTCAACCTAAATACAAATGTATAATACTGAGCTGTTTACGCCTAACGTAAAATATCCGCAAAAGACTGATATTTGTAATATTCCGATCATTTTTGAAGTACATAACGTGTTTTACGTTTACGTTAAATAAATATTTCCAAACCAATAAATATTGAAGTGTAATTTTTCTCTTTTCTTTATAAAGATTATCAGTTATTCATATCCATAGTTTCATAAAATGTATCCCGAAATTGCTGTGAACATACTCTATCCGCATTCATTAATTTGTTGGGACTCTGCACAACCTAAATATAAAGAAGCAACACGAAATCTTAAAACAGAAAGCCCAAAAAGCAAAGACCGTGCGCAAGCGCAGTTGAAATGGCAAATTTGTGGTAACCGAGATTTAACGTCGAGTTATTTGTGATAATCGTGAATATATCCGAACTAGTGAACGCTGGTTGTGCATTACTCAGGACGGATAATATCAGCTAATATGACATAGTGAAGTTAAATATAGTTTTAAAACTTATATGAATATTTTAAAGCGTATTGCTCCCTCTGACTCCCAGGATATATTTTAAAAATTGATGGAACCACGTCAGCAAGAGGTGCGACTCAAAAACTTACTGTTTCAGTAAAGACATTTTCTGTCAGAAAAACGGAAGGGGCAAAGCGGTGCTATTTTGAGTTTTTCATTTGTGAAATTGAAGTAGTATCATATCGCCCCCCCCCCCCCAGCAAGGAAAGTGACACTACTCAAAGAAAAAAAAAAACCTGCATTAGAGAAAAGTAAGGTTTTACGCAATAAGTAGTTGTAAGCGATTTACTCTCAAACACCACAATGCCAGCAAAAAAGTTTATATTGAGATGTTAACTGTTTTTTTTTTTGTCTAAATTAATATTGCATACTTAAAGATTCATTGCATCGAAAATAGTTCGTCCAAATTACGAAAACTTAATGATTTATCACTATTGATTGCATTGTTTTTACGCTACCATTCACCAATTACGTATGCTAACTTTGTGCGAGTTTTGTGGCAAAAAATATTAAATTTAGCTTTTGAATCAATATCTAGTACGATTTCCCATAATTTTGAGATGTGTCACTTCTAGCCGGGGTGCGATACATTACTCCGTTATTGTCACGTTTAATCAAGCATCTTAAACTGTCAAAAGTTAAACGTTTGTAGAACCAAGCCCGTTATTTCGAAGTTTCCTAGGAAGAGACCCCAAAGAGTACACATTCAATACATAAATTTATAGAGAAAAAAAAAAGAGAAAAATACATGTCGTCGCCTCAGAGCAACAGTAGGATATCTTACTGTTGTTTCTGGGATTAGATGTTTCACGGTTGCTCTGAGACAGTGATATAAAATTGTATATTTTGAACATGTTGCTGAAATTCAGTGAGGGAATGGATGCCCTTCTCCTGATATTCCATGATCCCGGATATTATTGTATGATAGTTTATAAGTACAATATCTCATTAAAAAGTTTCCAAAATATAACAAGTTTCGCGGACTAAAGATGAAACTGCTGAAATCGGGTTTCAGACTTATTTTGCCAAAACGTCTGCTAACGAAAATAGCTCAGTTGTATTTATAGCTTAGTGATTGGTCCCCCACGTGCAACATCTTACAACAGGTTTGAGAAACACTGCAAGCTAGAAAGGAAAAGATATCCCTATAAATACTTTTCACAATCACATTGGAACTTTTCCTTCTTCTTAACGTGGTACCTGAGCCGTGTGTTTTAGTTGTTGCTCACATCAATCTGGCTCGTGGTTCTACCTCATATTTAGAGTTTCTAAAATCGTCACTTAGGCATCAGCATTCAATCAACACTGGATTTGAAATGAAATAAGAGATACTTTATATTTGTCAAAGATTTATCATGCTTTTGCAATTCTTAGTTGTGTTGTAAATAATATTTGAAAAATGATAGAAAAAAACTTATTTCACTTTCGGGAAAAACTGTTGCCTTGGAACACGTGTCTGCATTTGCATTGTACCTTTTCAGATCACAGACACACACAGATATATATATGCAGTCAACTCTCAGTAACTCAAGTCCCAAGAAGAAACTGACTAAAACATTCGATTTATCCCCTCCTAGCCTTCTGAAGGATTTTTATTTTCTTTTTCGGAAACAGTGCAGAATGAATATACTATAACGCTTATAGATACTCCAAGTTAATATCGCAAAACGTTTTGAAAACCGTAAAATTAATTTCCCCTTAAAAAACTAGTACCGTAAGGCATTAACACTAGAAAGACGGAGGGGCCTGTGTGGCCCCCTCGCATAGTTTGTTGTTTAATAACTCGGATAATGTCTAACGGAACGTAATGCAACTTCCTGACTTTTCATTATATGACACTATTTGAATGCTTGTTTAATCATTTTATCATACGCCTCATAGTACTGTAAATATTGATCCTTATACCTAGAAAGACGGGAGGGGCCACAGTGGCCCCTAAGCTTTTTTACAATTAAAAAAATTTTTTTTCCTTTCTCCTAATTGTTCTAGCATAAAAAAAGGCCATTCTCTCTAGATTAACCTGTAACTTTCGCTTTATACAGCCAGTTGGATATCCAAACGCTATAAACAGTACTGACTGCTTACCAGCCTAATGGTAGCCATTGCTCTTGAAAAGAAAAACTGATCCAAGCTTTTGGCCAGTATAGAGAGAAACACTACAAATAATTGCATACTAAGTTTTTATTTAGTCATGAAAGAAGGTGCATTGGGCATGTGGACACACTCAGGAAGCATTTTTAAAATAATTCACCCCAAAAATGGGTAGGGGCCACACTGGCCCCTTCAGTCTTTCTAGGTATACAGAAAATGTCAGTCGTTCTAGTGTTAAAGTATGAAATTTTTCTTTAAAAGCTTAAATATAACAGCTATTTCAGCTAAAATATTGAACAAATAGAAGAAATGAATTGCGTTTGTAACGAGAAGCAATTTATAATAACTGTATCAATAAAGAGCTTAAGCACATAGTTACAAAGGAATTTTACAAGAAAGGAATTTTGTTTCTTTCAAATGTTTAATGGAAAAGGGTTAAAAATTTCGACCGGAAAGTTACGAAAATAAAAAAGCTCTAATTAGGAACTTTTGTAAAAAATTGGTTAGTTTCATCTTAAAACTTGCTTATAAATACAGTAGATCCAGTGAAGGTTTTTTAGAATAGAAAAAAGAAAAAGAAAAATTTGGATGACTTTAGAGACAGTTATAATTTTGAGGAGGATTAGCATAAAAAGCATTTTGTAATCATTGATAAAAAAAAACTTAATTTAAGTATTGAAAACATTCGCTTTTATTTTATCCACATTTGACAAGGCAAGTTACGATTTCGATATCGTGTGTAAAATTTTGTCTAAAATACTACTTATGAAAGAATATACCAAGGTCAATACGTATACGCTAGTTTGTTAGGGACAGAATCCAGTTTAAAAATAGCATTCGACTAAATCTTAAACATTAAGAATCTTAATTTCAAATTTTCCTTTCCTTTTCATTACAATTACGTTTCATGAAAAATCCTATTAAATTCAGGTTTGTTACTAGTGAAAAATTTTGCTTTAAAGAAAAGACTTTGAAAAACTTAATGTCTTGTAAAAAATAGCAGAAGAAAAGAGTTTCATAATTCTAAACAATAAAAAGATTTCTTGGCGTTTTTAAACAATTTGCATATTTGAAATTTACAGAATCAATACTTTTAATTTTGAAAATTTCTTTACAAACATCATCTTATAATAGATATTTCTGCAAAATTCTATGACAAATATAAACATTCAATCAATCTAGCAAAAAACGATTGGCTAAACCTGACCAAGTTCTGTATTTTCGAATATTATCTATTTAATGGCTCTACTTTCTAAAAACAGACATTCGGAATCCCACTGGGAACTTCTTTTTCTAGTGTATTTGCTAATGTCTTCCTACAGTTTTTCAAGTTCATTTTCGTAGTCAAAAAATACAGCGAAGCTTTCAGGTATATGGACGATACTATTATATTTAACTACATAGACTTTCACTACTTATATAAAGAAATATACTGCCGTGTGCAGGTAAATGACAGTAACTGCAAATTTTTAATTTTTCATTTTTTTTTTTTTTTGCATTATACGTTATCTTTGTTGTACAAGCTCGCTGATTTGGTTTCCGCTGAAAAAAGACGCGAAAAAAACATCTCATTCCAACATTTCCCTATTGTTTGTATTGAATCCAAAACGCGTTTCTTCAAATATCTAGAAAACGCATTTCTGCAGATACTGTCGTTTACCTGCACACGGCAGTATACCCCACTGAAAGTGTGTCAAAACAAACCAATAGTAACGATTCAACGATCTTCCTGGGAAAAAATATCAAATTCAGTAATAAAGGACTAAATCTCGTACTGTACTTTAACTTCCAAATGTTCGATCCGTTATTTATTTTCACAGCCGTATTAGCAAAAAAAGTTTTCAGCAACATTATCTCATAAGTTTTAAGATACAAAATAACTTTGGAATAATGAAAGAAATCTGGAAGCACACACACACACAGCAATTGAGCTTTAACTGCAGCCTTTACTGAGAACCGTTACTCAGCAAAATTCACAAATGTTTAATCCGGTACGGCGCGTGGAACAGGTAGGAGGTACGTTTTGGGCCATTCCTTGCCTTTTTATTTAGTTAAATTTTTGGTTTTTTGTTCAACTATTTATGTAAATATTTTATACTTTGTTCGTGTATGTGTTGTTTTAGTATTAGTTGGATTTCTAGTTTATGCATTTCTAGGCTTATAGCCAGTAATTATCACGAAACGTCTCATAGTTGTCCCTACCCGAGGGGAGTTTTCTGACGAGTCCCCAGGGTTTTTTTTTTTGGGAGGGGGGAGGAATTTTTCAAATTTCAATTTTCTTTGATTAGTACTATATATATATATATATATATATATATATATATATATATATATATATATATATATATATATATATATATAGACAGATAGATATGCAGGGCAATTCGAAAAAATTAACGCTTTTGCATATGATGTGTATTACGCATCTATACAAAAAATGTTCATCAAGAAAAGCATGGAAGCTCGCTAACGTTAAAATAGCATTCTTTCAGTGATTTATCGGTATAAAAAAAAACATGCATTCAAGTGTAGTTTTTTCTTCAACAAATCCCTACCCTTCAGCGTGAAGCTTTTGGCGCTTGCCATGAAATTATTCTGTTCTTTTAAGAAAAACTATGTTGTACAAAACCACCCCGAAAATTTTATAGTGACATTGTTATTCTATCAAATTAACTAAAAATACCCTTTCTTCTTGCTTTACTTTATTTATTTCCCACTTTACTATCCGCTTGCCAATTTCCCTCACGATTTCCCGTAATACTGTTTCATTGTTTGCAGAGAGAATGTTTGAAAATGGACTCACGGTGCGGCGTTTGCGTTTTTATTTAATTGATGCATTTTATGATGAAAAATTGCTATTGATAAGTACCAATCCTAATAAAGTTTTCCGTACTTGCTTTTCTAATCATCTTGTGGATTATGAAACTGAAACTCAATGAAGAAAAGAAAAATTCTCCTGAACTTATTTATGACTTCGTTTCTTCAATGGCCGTATAATGGAATATAATAAGTGACCATTAGTGTGGTCATGAAAATATCAAGTTGTAGGGTGTGGGTGAATATAGATGGTCATTGTTAGCTATAATATGTATTGTTATAAACTGGAATTGTTCCCGTGTTTGACAAGAAAGTATACGTATTACAGTCCTTTTTTTTTAATAATTTTGAATTTTCCTGTAATAAAGGTATTATATACGTCGGAGTAGTGTATTATATACGTCGGTGTAGTGTATTATATACGTCGGAGTAGTGTCTTCGTATTCATCAACTACAACGCTCTGTGATTACAATGGCATCCGCAATTTTACTATGAAAAATTATTTTATGATGCGGAAAAGTTACAATTATTTTTTTTCCTGCAGTTTTCTCCAAAATAAATAAATAAATAAATAAAATAAATTGGGATTCATGTAATTAATAAAGGGAAACTGAGAAAAGGCGTTATTTAAATATTTGATATCGAACATTCATTTAACCAGATATAATGAAATAATTAATATTCTTTGCAAAATGAAAAACGAAGAATTTTGTGAAAAATGGCGGTTGCTTTTGATGTGTTGAAATAAAAAGATAAACTTTCCTTTCTCGAATAACAGATTTTTTCATGCTGAAAGAGAGTAAATACTTTAGCTTATGGAGAAAAACAAAAGCACTTGTCTAGGCTGTGGTTTTTTAGTCCCTTCTCACATTGTTCTATAAGTGCACTTCTGTTCTGTCATCAAACTCTTCTTCTCTCTTATAAGTCACACTACACTGTTAAAAATTTTCCGGAAAATTTACGGTAATTGTTACTGGCATCCATGTTGCCAGTAACTATTACCGTAAAAATCAAATGATACTGTAAAATTTTACGGTTTCCTCGGTAGGCCGCAGCAACCAATTGGAGCTGGGATCGCTTATTTCTCCGGTATAAATTACCGTAAAAATGAGCGATGCGTTAAGTCCGCCATTTTACAGTAACAATTACCAGAAAATCTTCCTGAATTTTTAACAGTGTACCCATTCTGGGAAGCATTGCTAGCTTAAAAGTGACGCAGACAAATTTAGAGCCACCGTATTTGTGAATTTTAAATATGCGTACTGAAATAAAAGATCAGAAAAAGGGGAAATGCGATTTTGAAAGTAAATGCAGTGAAGCAAGTTGAAAAATACACTAAAAATCTCTTCTTTGCGTGAAAGTTTGAGAATTACAGTGGCTTATTAGGAGAAATGTGTTGTAGATTTGTAGATTCAACCCTTTCCAGAACCCTTTCCTTTAATCCTTATGTGTATGCATGTACATATGAAGGTTGTGTGTGTGATGGTAACTCAAACTCCCTCCAACAGAAAAAATCCTGTTTGCATCTCTGGACATGTAATAGTTTGCTTTAAGTCGACTTACTTGAACTAAATTTAAAAGAAAATGTTAGGAATGTTTTGTGTGATTTATTTGATGGAGTTTTAGAGAAAATAATTTCATGTGGACTATAATTGAGGCAAATTTAACCTGGCAGCATTGTAAAGGCTACGCAGATCATAACCACAGCATTATGACGTTGCCAGTTTGGTTTGCTCCGACCATAGGAACGAAAACTTTAACCCACTCAGCCACCAAAGTTTCAAAGACGTTGAAATACTAGGATTGAATAAATTCTAATCAGAACGAAATATTAATTTATCCTTCGAAATGTTTTTTTTTTTAAGTTCATTGACGTTCATTATAACGACCCCTTCCGCTCTAACAAAATTGGTCCCAAATGTACAAGATATTGCATGCTATAAATCCTATTTTAAAATAGTGGAATAACTTTAAAAGTTATGATTCATTAAAAAAGTATTAAGAAACTAAGAGCAACGGATTTTCTTTCTTTTTTTAAAAAAATGTTACAATATTACAATAAAAAGCACGTAACTTGAAAGTAGTATATTTCCAACAAAGTACACTAAATTGAACCGCCAGAAATTGGGTATTTCTTAAATTAGACATCATGATTAGTTTGCTTTGTTTCAGTTATTTTTACTTCAAAATATTACTTACTCCTCTCCTTTGGATATCGTGGCAGCTTTCTGCTCTTTCGACTTTTCCACAAAAAGAAATAACAATATTACTTCGGAGTATGTGTCATTTTTGTATGTTTCTCATCAATTCTTTGACCCTTTCATCGTCAAATAACTCTGAAAAGAAATATTTTACTTTGGAAACTTAAGCTTGTTAAATATCAGTTTTCGAATTTGAGGATTACGAAAAAAAGAAAAGAAACTAAATTTTTTTTTTGGACACTATTTTAAAACTAGAAAATCGCTCGTCAAGGTATGATGGATGAAAACTGCTTCTACATTTGAGCAAAGCAATGGCCTGTTTGGCGATATTTTGATAGTTGAAATTTTAACCTCCAGTAGATAGCGTTCAATGTTGACAACTTTTTCGTCTCTTCATTCTCCTAAAACGACAGTCTTACAGTCCAGTTCAGCCTTGTCAAAATAAAGCATTTCCCTGCATGTCAAACATTAGCAAAATATATTATCAAATTATCATGGCGTGGCGCGAGTTTCATTGTTTATGACGTCAGGAGCGTTACTCGATCTTTCGCTATTATATATATGAGAATGAACGGTTTAGTTTGGACGTTCTGACGAACGTTAAAATAACATTACATCTATGGAATGGAAAAGGGTACTTCCTGTACCTGTCGTTCTGACGGAATGGTCGCAGTAATTGGAGGTCATTCCAAAGTGCGTCAATGTTTTACGAAATTGAAGGATAGGAGAGTGGCTAGGTTCCGTCAACGTCTCTTTTTAGTCATCGCACACTTCTTCCAGCCTATCAATAACACTTGGACAATTTTTGGCAGTACAACACAAAAAGAACCAACATTGCAAACAATTATTAGGATGTATGGCTTTATCGGGATTTTCTTCTAGATGCAATTAATGGCACTTCGGTACGGAATATTTCTCAATACTGAGCGATTCTTGCTAAAATCTAATCTTGCTTTGACTGCTGGCTAATGCTGATTGTTTACAAATAACGCACTCGACTCACATCTGACGCGTTTCCCAAAGATTATAATTTTACTTTTCCCTCCTCCCATTTTGAAAAATAACTCTTCAAGACGACCGTTATCCGTTTTGAAACTGAAATAGCCAATTCTTAAATTTTTGTACCTTTGTGCTAAAAAGTTTGAAAAAATGATAATACAAATTTAAAATGTTCAAATTTTTATGGAATAGCCTACAAGTTTGCATTTTAACATGGTACTTCTTATTATTTGCATTTTAATGTATTTGTTTATTTCTTATCTCTGTACGTCAGAGCCAGAAGGACTTAGTCACATTATGGTCATTTTACAGGAGAGAGGAGACACTTTTTTTTTGCGCATGCAAAAGATTTGCCAAGTGCTGTTTTTAACCCTGGTAAAAAAAAAATGATTTTTTTTAAAGACTTACTTTTACGTGGCTCGATGCGGAATAGGCTTCTACATGCAATGTACTTCTACACAGAAAATCGCAATTTTTGGACTTAGTTGAGCTCTGAGGTTTAAACGAGTTTAGTTTGAGTTGTGGTTTAAACGGGCCCTACGTTGCATTCTCCTATATTTTTTCTCAATGATTTGATTTGTATTATTTTGATTTAGCGTTTCATTTTACTTCTTGTTCTGTTTTGTTGTATGCTCTCATTTTTAACATCCATCGTTTTTGTTTTCGTTTTTCTTTATCTTTTTTGACCTGTGTGTTGTTAATTTTTATTATGATGCAAAAAAAAAAAAAAAAAGGTTCAGTAATCTTAGTTTAAAGATGTTTCGTTTTTTTTTATTTAGATTTTTTCAAACATTTAGTATTGGCACAGAGGAGAGCTGAAAATTTAAATGAGAAGTAATTTATCAAAAAGGGAACATATTCACTTTTTAGAAAAATTCATCTTATAACATTTTCTAAATCTTCAGATGACCTTTAACAAATCACTTACTTTCAAGCAGTCCAAACGTGGAAAACCCTCTTTTATTTAAGGGTAAAGTGTGGCGGTTTTTTAATCAAAAGGTAACAAATCCGTCCTCTGCACGTTTTTTTTTTTTGAACAAAAGGGGACACATCCTGAAAGAATCTGTAGTACGAAGACTTTTAGATCCAAAGGAGCACATGTCTAAAATTCTCATATTTTAATCCACTGCTTTTAGGTTCATGCACTTCCATAAGAGAATACAGTGGTGGACAAAATTATAGACTCAATTTTTTTTTCTTTTGTTTTAATTACAGCATGACTCAGTTTAAATTATTTTCATTGAAGTAAAGATGAATAGTTGAAGAAATAGTTCTAAAATTAGTACCTCTTATCAATTAAATTAAAAAATTCATAAAATTAGAAAATTTGCAAATTTAATATTTTATCATTATGTGAAACCTGGACAAAAGTATAAACTCAGAGGTAAAAAATCCAGGATTACGAGAAAGTTTCGTTCCAAAATGTTAATTTAACGCCATAGAATGAATAAATGTTGCCATCAGTGATTGCTAAAAGTTTTGTTTTTGGAAATTAATGAGAAACATGTAAATGCCCCCCTGGACAAAATTATAAACTCATTTTTTTTTCTTTTTTTCAATCATAATTTAACTCAGTTAAAAAACTTTTTGTTCCTGTAAAGATAAATAAGTGACTAAATAGTCCTAAATTCAGTATAACTCAAAAACTTTATAAAACAAATAATTTAATTAAAAAAATCTCAACTTTAATACCTTTATAATACATGAAACCTAGACAAAAGTATCAACTCAAAAGTAAGAAGCTCTGAAGTTTGGTAGAATTTTATTCAAATACTTAATCATTTAATATCCAAAAATGAATCAATGCTGAATCAATGCTGCTCAATATTACAATACTGCATAACACAATAATAAGCTGACAAAATTAAAAAAAAAAATTTTAAGGGTAATTAAGTTACATTTGAGATTACTTCAGTAAAACAAAAGCATAGATTTAGGAAAATGTCATTTTGCTATTAACATGGATAAATTGAGAAAAAAAAATCAATATTTGAAATGTTTTAAAAATTAACACTGCATTAAATCTAGCCATTAGTGTAAACTACAAACTTTTAAAAACGAGTTGGGCCCCCAGTTTTCTGAATTACCTCGAATATGCGGCTGGGCATGTAGATTTCACAAGAGTTTCTAACAGCTGCAGTTGCATAGGGATCCATGCTGAAAGTATTGCCCTTTTTTATTTCCTCTGTGGTTTGGTACAGGTGCCGATCATGATAAACTTTGCGAATTGGGTCCCCCAAAGATTTTCAATCGGATTAAGATCCGGATTACGAGCTGGCCATTTGATAACTTTGATACCCCAGCGCTTGAACTATTCTTTTGTACTTTTCGCTGTGTGTACACTCGCGTTATCTTACTAAAATAACCATTTACCTCCAGGAATCAGATGAGCATAAGGTAAGAGATGATCTTCCAGGATTAATTGGTAATCTTCAGCGTTCTATCTTCCATTAAAAAATGCCAATCCTGCTTTACCATGCTAAGAGAGTTATTTATCTTTACTGGAACAAAAAGTTTTTTAACTGAGTTAAATTATGATTGAAAAAAAGAAAAAAAAATGAGTTTATAATTTTGTCCAGGGGGGCATTTACATGTTTCTCATTAATTTCCAAAAACAAAACTTTTAGCAATCACTGATGGCAACATTTATTCATTCTATGGCGTTAAATTAACATTTTGGAACGAAACTTTCTCGTAATCCTGGATTTTTTACCTCTAAGTTTATACTTTTGTCCAGGTTTCACATAATGATAAAATATTAAATTTGCAAATTTTCTAATTTTATGAATTTTTTAATTTAATTGATGAGAGGTACTAATTTTAGAACTATTTCTTCAACTATTCATCTTTACTTCAATGAAAATAATTTAAACTGAATCATGTTGTAATTGAAACAAAATGAAAAAAAATTGAGTCTATAATTTTGTCCACCACTGTACGAGAAGGTGAAATTTTAGAGTTTATGGTGAAATTGGAATTTTCAACATTCAGGTTTTTGTTCAAAAGGGCACCTATCCAAAATTAAGATGGCGATATCTCCTTGTTTTTTTTTTTTTTTTACACAAACATTTTTTACTCTGTGCCATGATTTGCTGTGCTATCGTGCTCAATTCTGTACCCAGAGAAGTTGATAAAGCTGTTTTGTTCCCTTACCCTAATTCCTTTTTCTCACCTCCTGAACATTTTTGAAAAATGGATATGTTCCCTTTTGATAAATTAGTCCTCAAATAAAAGAACTAGCTTATGTGCTTGGTTTCTGCATTGCTATAAAAAAGGGAAAACTGTTTTCACGAAATGTGGCAGCATTATTATTGAATGTTTGCACTGAATGTGTGACAAAATATAATTGATTTTAGAGTTCTGATTCAATCTCTGAATAATCTTGAAAAACGGCCTCGACAGCATTCAATAATTCATACTACTTATCTATTTATTCGTTTTGTTCATTAATATCGATAATTTATCTAAAACATTTCGAAATTCTTGTACTATGTGCCCTATGAAAAAGGATCACTTGGTATGGGAAAACCTTACGTATGTCATGCGATTACATTTAATGGACCACGTAGTGGTTATAGGTGAACTTTAATAGCAATAAAACTCAAGACAACTCTCAAGACGCCCATGTATTGGGAATCACGTTTCCCAAGCATTTCGTTTTAAAGCCAGTTTATGTGATTGAATCGTATACTATGTTACCTCTATACTTTCAAAGTAAAGTTCAAAGAAAAATGAATGTGAAAAATATAAGTTTGCGATAAAAAAATAAAGTGATATTATTTTTGCAACTGACGGAAGTTGTAGTCGTGTCCGTAGTTAATAAACACTACAGAAAGAGTAGTGCCATTGCCCTGAGAAGTTGGACGTCTTTCTTTGTTTACAGACAAAACAACAACAACAAAAAAGATTTACAGCAAATAGGCTGTTAAAATTTTTTGTGTAACCTCACTCCATAAAATCGGTGGCAGTATAGCTGGCTCTACTACTCGGGAGTAACTTAACTGATATAACTGGTGTAAAGTTACACATCGCTTGGGAAGGTTACACCATGGTAATGTGACTACAGCGTAACTTCCACTCATTTCTGCGTAAGGTTACACCAGAACTTTCTGTGTGCTTACAGAGAAATTGTTTGAAAAGTTACACATTAGCGAAAATTAAGCATTCATCTGACTTTCTTGAACAGGTACTCATTTTCAATTGTAAATAGACTTATACTTCAAGTTAACTATTCAATGGTTTAAATTATCCAGATATAAAAAAATTATCAAGTGATAATTTCTTTCTATCCGCTTTAAATTGAAAGTACAAAAATAAATTAGTATGTTACAATTTTTCTATAACAGTATAAAAAGCAAATTATGCTAGAAAAAAACCTTGTTTTTTGTCTTCTTTACAGCTTTTGCTTTCAATCATTCGTTTATTCAATATTTATCAATTTCATGATTTTTCACAACTAATGTACGCCAATTATTTATTTATTTCTTTACAAACAAGACATTTTTATTGCACTAAAAAAGAAAATAACCTGAGTGGAGTCCGAAACGACACCGCGAATCTCACAGACAGGTAGCAAAGCAAGAGTTTTTACCGCTCGGCCACTAAGGCTGGTTTTTGTTTCGCTAATAATAAGAGTTTATCAGCTTGATCTTACCACTTGCGCTTCAAAAAGCATAGTACAAAGTTCCTCCAACAATATGAATTTTTAAAACAATGATACTACACGTTCCAGAATTTGTGTAACGTTACACCCGATAATGCAGGCAACCTTACACAAATTTTTTACACTGTAGAGAGGAATCAACACTCAAGGCACCGGTGGGGAGCACCATTTGAAGCGAATCTTCTACCACAGAGCCACCATGTCTCAAATTTAGGAATAAGTATTATTTTAAACTACAAACACACTGAGTCAAGTTTATTCTATTACAATTATTTAAAAAATTAGCAAATTACGGATGAATTATGTAAAACATTTCATAAGTAAGGTATGGAAAACATATTGTGAAAAGTCTGTGAAACTTTTCAGGTTCAAGTTACTATGTGTGCACGTATACATTGCACACACACACACACCCATCACACACACACACACAACCATCACACACACACGACCACCACTCACACACACACACACGACCACCACTCACACACACATACAACCACCACTCACACACAAATACAACCACCACACACACACAAAACCACCACACACACACAACTACCACTCACAAACACATACAACCACCACTCACACACACATACAACCACCACACACACATACATACACATATTTTGCTGTTAAAAGTGATCAAGTCATTCATAATGTATACTATCTTGCCCTAGACCCAAATTCAGATGACCAAAAATGTGACAACGCATTTAAACCATTAAATAAGTGATGTTTCTATCGCGTGATAAAAGTTCAACCATGATGTCATTACAAGCTCTAATTTTTAATGATGTTTAAAGTTGTCTAAATATAGAGTTACTTAGAAGCATTTTCGTTTCTACCTAGGCATTAAAAACTCGGATATTAATTTTAAATACGTTTTGGATTTAAACGTAACTCCTCAATAACGGGAATCAATATTTGTGCTTTCATTACATTGATTGAAGCCAAATATCGTCGTCGATTACAAACTTCCAGCAGAAACTGGGGATAATGAATAGAGTTATTTGATTGTGAGCGAATGATTTATTTCGCAGTAGTTGTTACGTTTCGTTTTATAACTGAAATTCAAATTTTCAAAAACTTCATTGTGTGACCAAATCTCGTCGCATTTTCTAGTTGATAAATTGCATTAGATTTTGTTGTAACTATTTTACTTGTTTTGGAAATAAGTCTGCACTAAGGTTTGGAAGCCTTTCTTTGCTTTTTGACATTGTTTTAAGGTCGTATTGATTTTTGGAGGTAGTCTAAATGCTGTATAGGATAATCTAAGCCATTGCACTGATTTTGTTTTGTGAAGTACTTGCAAATACTTATATAAAGGCCCGTGCGCTCAGTTTCACGAAAAAAAAAAAAGAAAGAAAACATCGCACCTCAAAGAGATATATTTATAAGATGCCTACTCCATAATGTGAATATATCATTCTCTAAAAAAAGGGTACCTTAATTTTGAGAAACAGTTGAGACTTTGCACAAATTCTTTGAACCAGCGAACAATTTAGTTTTTTAAGAAATATCTGCTAGGATGTAGACACGTTTTTCATTAATAAAATGCCGTATTAAGTTTCAGAAAATGTAGAAAAACCACATGCTCCCTTCTAGCATTACACACGAAAAAATCATTTAAAACCGCGAATGCTGAATTTTGCTATAAACGTAACTATTGCAAAGAAATAAATTTCACTAACGGGTCGGGTTAATCTGATTCATTTTTATGTAATCAGGCAAGACTAAGCTAACTAGAAATCCGCTAACAATTCGTACAGAGCTTCAAAAATTGTTTTTAATTATCAGAAATCACATCTATCGCTGCGCAAGCAGGGTTCAAATATACTTCTCACCATACAAACTATTTTAAAAAGAGTTATAAAAAAATATTCCAAAGAAGTGTTGCGTTTTAGTTTCATAGTAATGCAAAAAGTGTGATAGGTGTATATGCAAAAACTATTGTCGTCTTTTTTTTGAGCAATCACGATTGCTTATTGCTTTCATTTGACCGTCCTTGATGTCCGGTTCCTTTTTTAGAATGGACCAGGAGCCTCTGCAGCATCGCCGTCCACCGGAGAACGGAGCTGCTCCTCTGGTCCTAGCCTCCACTAGCAGCACTGTCTAGCGGAATCCCCTCCTCCTTGTCCATGTCCTGCATACGCACACTCCTACATACACACACGTCTACACACAAGTCCTTACACACATACACACACGTAACCGCCCAGGAGGAGGGGCAGGCTTGGGAGGACATGGGCCGTTTCTAGAAACAATAGCCTCCAATGAGTAGGGTCCTGTCGCAACTCGTGATTGCGAAAAACATAATTCGAATTCAAAGTGTCAGAATTCAAATTAGATACACACACACACACACACACACACATATATATATATATATATATATATATATATATATATATATATATATATATATACACAGTAAAACCTGTGAAGTTGACCACCTGTCTAAGTTGAACACCTTTTTCAGGCACGGAATTAACCCTTATTATATAAATACACCTCTGTAAGTTGACCGCTTGTTTAAGTTGACCACAAAATTAGTGCACCGCAGGTGGTCAACTTACACAGGTTTCACTATATATATATATATATATATATATATATATATATATATATATATATATAATTTATTTATTTATTTTTAAAAATTGAAGAGAAATTTAACGTTTCTGATTAATTTCAGCTTTCTCTCCTTTTTTCTTTAAGCAAAGTAAAACAAATAAATTATTTCCTTTCTTTATTTTGCTGCAAATACGTTACCTTTTTACATAATTCGATATTGTTTTCTCTTTTTCCGAGCCATTACATTTATGAGTTGTTTTTCATTGTGGAGACAGTGTCACGAATTTTTATAGTAGCACAGCCTTACTTAGCACGTATCGAAAACACATTAACGCCAACGTTTTGACGCGAGAATTCTCTTTCAAATAACTTTTTCTGCGGGTTATGTTCTATGATTTCATTTGCTCTATCAATAAAGTGCTTTTCCGTTCACCATTTATGGCCGTTTTTATTGTTGTTTGTTTCCCTCAAATCCCTCTTTATTTTCGTTATTTTGATTATTAATTGTTTTTCCTGACTTGCTAAGTACTACTCATTTTTTTTTTTTTTTTGCAACTTATATAAGCTGGTTATCTTCTTTCAATTAGTATTCTTTTCATTTATTTTTTTCTGTTGCTGCCTTTGTATAGAATCATAAGCAAAAGGATCTATATAAAAAGCCGTAGAAGATCCATAAAAACTAAAAGTTTACGAATTTCAGTAATATTGTGCAGTTTAGTTCTACGACTTGAAGTGGTAAATTAAAATTTTGCAATGGGTTAAAAAAATAATGTACAATGGACTATTCAGGGAAATATTTTCTGCAGACATTTTAGGTAAAATTAAAAGAATAAAATTGCTTTTTTTTTTTAGCTGAATAATTACACTTCTGTAGCAATAAACTTTCTTATGAATAGAAATCAAATGCAAAATATCAAATTCTAAATATTGAATGCTTGAAATAACTGTGTTGTACTAATGAAGTAATCACAATGAGACAAACAAAATTATGTACATAATTACTTGCTTATTCTTCCTATGTTTTTTTTTTGAGCAATCACGATTGCTTATTGTTCTCACTTGAATGTTTTTGGCGTGCTATCATTTTATTTTCCCACCAGCACCCTCTGCAGCACCACCGTCGACCGGCTCCTTACGATGCTGCTCCTATAGCGGAAACCGTCTCCAGGTTGCGTCCATATCCTATATACACACGCGCATACAAACTCACGCACCTACACTCACACACACACATACACATACACACGAACGCCTGCACACACAGCCCTGCATACACAACATGCACACACACACGAGCGCCTACACACACACACGTACACACAGCACTGCGTACACAACATGCACACACAGGCTTACATACACACACACACGCACGCAATCACACACATGCGCCTACACAAACACACACACCCGTACACGCACAGCACTGAGTACACAACATACACACACACACACGCACCCACACACACACGAACGCCTGCACACACATGCATACATACACACACACATACACGAGCGCCTACACACACACGTACACACACAGCACTGCGTACACAACAACACAACATGCACACACATGCTTACATACACACACACACACCCGTACACACACAGCACTGCGTACACAACAGCACAACATGCACACACATGCTTACATACACACCCGCACGCAATCACGCACATGCGCCTACACAAACACACACACACCCGTACACACACAGCACTGAGTACACAACATATACACACACGCACCCACACACACACACGAACGCCTGCACACACATGCATACATACACACACACACGAGCGCCTACACACACACGCGTACACACACAGCACTGCGTACACAACATGCACACACATGCTTACATACACACACACACACGCACGCAATCACACACATGCGTCTACACAAACACACACCCGTACACACACAGCACTGAGTACACAACATACACACACACACACACACACGCATCCACACACATGCCCCTACACAAACACACACGCGCATACATACACACACACACGCTCGTGACTGCGAAAAACATAATTTGAATTCAAGCTGCCAAAAATTCAAATTATTATTTTTTGTTTGGATATTATTTTGCTTGTTATCTTTGATTTTTTTTTCTCAAATGCTGTTTGAAAGGTTTAACGTTTGTTTTATTAGGGGCATAACATAGTGCTATTCACAAAGGTTAGAGGTTTCTAAAAAAACATTTTCTTTCCATTTTTGAGAACCACACAAAATGTCGTTTTCATCAAGTAGGCTGTTTTTGAGAGTAAATGATACTTAAGTACACGTGAAAAGTTCTTTAATACTCCAAATCTGTAACTTAAGTGCAGATAAGCACCTCTAAGAAAAAAATTTCAGCATATTTTTCGGAATTTGTCGCTTTAGATGCATTAGAGAGAGATGATTAGAGAGATTTAAAAGAGGTGTGCATTCAACGATTAGTAAAATAATAAGCAGCTTCTAAGTTGGTTTAATAAAAATACCAAATTAAGCAAATAAAAGGCATTTCCAGTTAGACTAGTAAGGTTCATGAAATTTTCAAAACGGCTTCGACTATTTCAAAATTCTTGTTCTGTGATTTTTTTAAAAAATCTTAACAATGATATTTTGTGCTATAACAAATTTAATTGTTTTTTTTTTCACATATAACAGCATCAAACATGTGATTATGAAATCATTAGCTATTGCTTATGTATTTATTCATTTTATTTACTTATTTTTTGTGCTTTCTATGTATCATCCTGTATAATTTTGATTTGCAAATGTCAAATTAATTTCCATTGTTAATACTGAAAGAACTAATTGAAATTAATAAATTTAACATTTCCAGTTAAGTTTTATTTAATAAGCTTTCATAAGTCGCAACAGGTAGCTATTGAAGTTCTAACTACAGCGTGATTACCAGCACAATGCATTTCAATTTTCAATTCATTGAAATACAATATCAACGGTTACAAAGAAAATCAAAAGAAAGAAAACTTGCATATCAGCACTACTATATCTATTTACATATTTTTAAAAACATTTAACCTTAGATTCTGTAATTCTTCGAATTTGGTGGGTTAATTAGATTAAATTTGAGTTTAAAAAATTATCAGTCTTAAGTTTCATTTCCACTTAGCTTCATACCAAGCTTCTTGTAATATAAAGTGTATAATTGATGCATTGGACATACCTAATATTTTTGTTTAATGTGTACAGTGCAATCAGGTACACTACAACTCAAATAATTTGTACTAATGGAACTCTGATGAGAGAAATAATTTGCCATTTTAAAAAGTAAACACAAATAAAAATTTAATCAAATTTTAATAATTGTGTAAAAATGCGAATTTATTTTTCTTTAAAGTCGAGGGTCATAAAACGAATTTTTTTTAAAAATATCTTTTAAATATTTTTTACAGGAATTCATACAAATTTAACTAATTTAAAGCGAGGGAAGTTTAATGCTAATATCAATATTTTTAGAGATATCAGCTTTAAAAAATACTGAAACACTAGATTTCTCGTTACAAAAGATGCAATGTTTTAAATTTCTTAGGGGGAGTGGGAAGGGGAGGGGTACTTTCTGAAAATGATATTGTTTAGTCACCATCTTTAATTCTCAGTTTTTTACAATGTTAGCAAGCAATTTTTAAAAACTTTAAATCTAGTTACACTGTTCACAAGATAATGAAAGCACTCAACCATAACAATGAACCATCAAATCTGTCAATTTGCCTATTAAAACATTCAATTCATAATTTTTTATGAATAAATGTTCAATTAAACATATTTTAATAAATTACTAATGGTAAACAAGGATTGACACATTTAAAAAGAAAAAAAAACTAACACAATGACTTATTTGGGTTTTACTACGTTTTTCAACTCAGAAACGCAAAAGAATAAAAATCACACACTTGAATTTAAATATGTGTTATATATAATGTAAAATATTTTTTAAATCATAAGAGTTGATAAAAAAAAGAGGAAAATAGGTTTAGTAAAATTTTGAACTTTATCACTCTAAAATAATAGAGTTGCAAAGGAATTTACTCGTTGGTAGTTTTTCGTCAGTAATAAATACCAGAGAGAATAAAATTCTGCAGATAAAAATTTCAAGACAAAATACGAAATATACAACTGACACGACGCAACGAATTTTCATGCCATTTGGCATGAAAATTTCGGCCGTTGTTCGGGTTTGTTTTATTTTGAATTTGTTTCGCGTATTCGTCAAGAAGTTGCGCTTCGTACTTTAAAAATAATTAAAAAGTTTTATCCAGCTTCAGCTTTAATCTCATAACGCTAAATTAGCATAATATAATAAGCCTTAAACATTATCTTACACTCATTGAATTTTTGCAATGTACGAAAATTCTCACCATGACATTGGTAAATTTTACTTCTCGCCGTGTTGTATATTCTCGTGCGTACGTCAACACTTCCACTTCTTTTTTGGAAAAATGAAAAACCTTTATGAAGTGAGTGCTATTGACGGGAGGAGTGTTTATTTAGGAAACATTTCCGTTACATTAAAAATGTTTCCGATTTTTTTACTACATACATACATATATATGTGTGTGTGTGTGAGAGAGAAAGCAATGTCAAGATGCGCGTGTCGATTCCTTCAGCATTCTCGTAAAGCTTAAAATGGGATAGAATACTAATTACTTGACATACAATGATGTCTGAAAACATCACTCATTTCATTAGTAATTGTAGACATATCTCCGAGATGTCAATGCATAACAAAGGGTTAATAGAAGTGATTTGATGCAAAAGAAAAATCGTTAATACTTTTATTCAATGTTGTCAATATATTGAATGTTTGGTTCTCGTCAAAGGGGAGAAAAAGGAAACTCAACTTTGTTTTGAAAGAAATGTAATTAAGTTCCTTTAAAAAAACTATTTTAAGTAGCATTTGAAAAATTTTTTTGTACTTTTCAATCGCTCGTTTAACGTAAATATTTCCCGTTTGATATTACTGCACTCCTCTTTTCTTAAAGTCGGGAATTATATGCTCGCATTTGATGTAAAACCATGCAATTGGCCATTGTCGAGAACGAGATTTCTTAAAAATATTCATCATCATGGGAAAATGTCCGCTTGGAAAATAATCAGCGCCTTTCTCTGGTTGAAAAGTAAACACATAACTCATTTAAGCCGTGTGACAGCAGCACTTTTCTTTTCCACCTTTTAACTGTTAGTAGGTGATTTCAAGGCTAAATCTTTCGGTAGTGACGTGACTGAACTGAACCATCGAGTTATGCTTTGCTAATAATAGCGAGCTCATTTCGAAGACTCCACCTACTTGCTGACTGAGGGAGGTTACACTGTAGCGTGAAGGTCGATGCATCCAGAACATCAAAAGAGCCCGAATCATTCATAAGAACTGAAGAATGATTCATTTTCAGCTCTTTTTTTATCGGTTTCTTGTTTGATTATCCTCAAATACACTATGGTCCAAGATTTGACTGAGGTTGACCTACCAATATCGCCTTTCCTCATAAGTTATATACAGTCGAACCTTGATATCTCGAACCTCCTTATCTCGAAACCCTTGATGTCACGAAAAAACATTTTCCCCTGCATTTTCTATAAAAACCGCAATGTATTTTCCATAGTTATCTCGAAATTTATTTTTCGAAACCCTTGATATGTCGAAATTTTTGCACAAAAGCAAGTTTCAGCTGTCGTTTTTCTTAGACAATTTTTGTAGTAAAACCAGTTCCAGGGACCAGTTTTCATCTCTCTTCATTTTCATCAAGCTGTTTTTTTAACTCCTACAAAATGGCTACTGAAAACTTTTTTGAATGCGGGGAGCTACTAGTTGAAGATAAGGATTTTTAAATTTTTAGGTGAAAAACCAAGTTGAAGTTGTTGTTCATTTCAAAATCTCTTCCTGTGCACTTTCGACAATTATAAAATTTCAAATCTAGTAAAATATTGAAGACTACTTCATTGATCGTAATTCAAAGTGGTCTCATATTACATATATAAATGCATATAGCGTACGTGTATGTAATTGTGAGAATTTCTAGTGTAATTTTTTCAAAACCTTGATAACTCAAAAACTCGATATCTCGTTTTTTTTTCCTGTCCCGAGCGATTTGAGATATCGAGGTTGTACTGTAGTAAATTGCTGATAAAAATATTACAAACATGATGGTGTAGGTTTGTAAAAACAAAAGTGGTCAATTGTCACTGTCGCAATTTGAACTTCCGCAATTCGGTAATTCTGCAGATTTTCTGCAAGTGTCTTCAAATTTTGATGGAATCTGCAAATTTTTAAATTGGAAGCAGATCTAAAATTTCCGAAATAGAAGCTTATTTTTCTCAAAACGCGAAATTTTCTGATTAAAATTATTATTTTATGCCTTTAAAAAATTTTGCAAGAAATCTGCTGGTATTTTGAAGATTTCTGCAAAATTTATTTAATTTGACGAGAACATCTGCTGAATTACTCAATTTTTAAACTTCAAATTTCAGCAACCCGATTACTTGACACCATTGCTTAGACAACCCTAGACAGTCGTGTTGGTAATATTTTCATCCACATTTTTATATATAACTTATTAGGAAACTTGATCGGAGCAGATCAACCTAAGAGGGATCTTGTGCTTACAACTTGAATTTACTGTACTTCAGTTCACGATTTCTTCAACTTAGCAATTGGTTATACATTCGTTTGGATTTGACTTCCTTGGATTTTACATCAAAGCATCCTCAATTTCATTGAATATGGATTTGCTGAGTCTAAGATTGTTTTCTTTAATTTAACTTGAGAACGCTCTTACACTACATGGGGATCATTACAAATCGGTCCCTTGAGGAAACCATGCATGAATTAACATGAAACAACATTTTTAAAACAAAAATTCGACTAGCAGCTCTTTTGTTTACTGACAACTAGCAGTTTTCGCATATCCTTGTCCGTGGTAGGGAATTAAACAAGGGCTTAGTTCGCCTGTGTATTTACAGGTATCTTCTCTTATGCGCAAAGTAAATTTGTTTTTCAAGAGATCTACATATTTTTAATAGATTGAAAATTTGACACCATTGACTACCGGAAGATTAGCCTCTTTTACGTCAACAACGGTATTTTTTGCGAGAAAAAGGGGAAAAAAAAATAAACATGGCTTCATGTAAAGTGTGGCTGATGGAAGAGTCAAATACATCGAATTCGTAGCAAATGGAAATGGACGTAAATGCGATAAGCAAATCAAAACTTCCACAATATTCACCTTATCCGGGAGTTAGGCACCCTTTTATAATTGAGATTGATTTCTTACTATTAGTCCAACATCCTGTTTCACGAAAAAAAAAGCTTATTTTGCCAATGTTTCCTTACAGCAACTCATGCTTCTCTTCTTTGCTGCAAGTTAATGTTTGTATACTTAGTCTTCCATTTTTGACTGGTATTCATAAATGCTGATTGAGTTTCATAAAAAATAGCGAATCATGAAAGTTATTAACCAACAACAATAGAATAATTTAATTTTCCAACTTTTTAGCGTGGAGATCCCTTTTTTTTAATCATTTAACTGCGCTATACAGTAAATAGTACACACATACACATGCACTCACTTATATGGATACATGTCGCATATTTTACTAGAAAGCAAAACTTTTAAGCAATTCAATAATGCAGAAAGCGATGACACCGAAATTGAAACTAGTCAAAAGACAAAAATAATTCAAATCTTTCCATTTCTCTTTCTATGGGTCCCATTTTGCTTTTAGTATCAACGTTCTAGCATCGGTATTTCTGCATTCGGCCGTCTATCTCTTTAAAGTGTTTAATCGAATCTGTGCAGAAGTAAGCAAAACTTACAGTAGTAAGCAAATAACTTTTTCAAAACCAATATTTTTTTCCTAAAAAAAATCGTAGACATTTTTAAAACTAAATTAATTCTCTTTTTTTTTTGTCCGTATTACGACCCCCCAGATTCTTGAGGTCATGAGGTGAAAAGAGTACTTTTAATACTATTCATTTAAATAGATCGTGCCATTTTCTCCCAATCTCTTTCGTGCATCGCTCAACTGGCCTTGAATGAATTTAAACCTTTTTACATCTTTGTCATCACGAAACGTGTTTCAATTTCAGGATGTTAACAAAGTCCTAATAAATCAAAAACATCCTTAGCTTTTGTGACTTCAATGTAAATGTTACTTTTGTTCTGAATAAAACAGTTTAACCACGAATTTTACGCTTAAGTAACGGATGCAGAAGAGAATAGGGGAGCCAAGCATCCCTTTCCGGGAAAAAAACAACAACAACAGCTGTTTCGAATGTTGAAATCGCCTTTGTAATGAAACTTTTTTCAAAAGGTTAAAAAGATAAAATAAAACTGATTGGAAAATTATTCTTTAAAATGTTGAATTAGAATTTGTTAAAAATATAATACATTTACGTATGAACAATAGTTGATTTAAACACAGTGTATGAAAAAAGAAATATGGGCCATTCCATGGTAGCAATCAGACGCTTACATTTCTCCAACATTTTGTCATATCTCTTAACATTTTAATTAAACAGGAATAAGCAAGTTTTTTACTCTTTACATTTGATAAAAAGATACTCCAGTCATAGTTATATTTTTATTAAATAATTTTGTTATTTAAAATTTAATTTATTTGCATGCGTCACGTGCGAGACATCCGAAGTCAACCTCTGGTAACGTGCTGTATGAATTAATTAATATTTTTGCCTTATTAATGTAGCAATGACAAAATAAATTGTAGATTTTGAAAGCAAAGGTTCCAATGTGAGGGAAACATATTTGATTTGTGAGAAGCAGAAGCTTAAACCGTTGAAAAAAATGTGTATTGGGCTATACACACACACACATTCCACGAAAAAGTAGTCACTTTGGCCGCACGTAACGGTTCCTATATTTCATTAAAATGTAATAATTTTTGAAAGGTGACTACGAAATCTTTTGCTTAAAGAATCACACATACGTTTGTAATTTGTTAAGCAGCGACATTTTGTCCATTATCCATTTGAATTATTATTTGAATCAGATTTTCTTTCTTATCAGTTTAATTCCTTCCATAAGCTGAACGAGTAACGCTTTGACGTCTCAAACAATGAATCTCATGCCATAGCATGCGTGAGGGTATTATTTTCATTTTCGGGGATTGGGTAATTTCATTTAAAAAGGTAGTAGTCTCACGACTTTTCTTCAAATTTAAAAGCTGTAAAAAAGTAAAATAAAATTTGCCAACGATTTATATAAAGTTTATCTTGCTGTGAAGAGTAGATCCAGATAAATTGTATATATATATATATGTAATATATATATATGTGTAATATATATATATGTAATATATATATGTAATATATATATATGTAATATATATATGTAATATATATATATATATATATATATATATATATATATATATATATATATATATATATATATATATATATATATATTAGTAATCTTTATATAAAGAGGACACAAACTCCAAATGCGTATGTACGGGATAAACTCGGAAACTGGACCGATTTCGTTGAAATTTTTAGTTTGGGTTAGGAAGGTTCATAGACAGTTTCGAAAAAAAAATCGTTGAATAGTTTTTTTTTTTTTTTTGCATTCTAAATATTACTTTTGAACACAAAAATGCTCTTTCTAGTGGAAATAATTATTGTTTCGCATCGATTTATGTCTCATTGGAAACAAGAGGAAAAAGTATATTTTAGAACATTTTCCACCAACGCTAAAAGAGAAAGAAGGCGATTAATTAACGATGGAAAATGTTATAAGCATTTTATGTCAGGGAATATTAATCTTTAATCTAGCATTTGAATTATTGCCATTTTTGCTCAAATGTGAAGAATCGTCTTTTGGAAAACAGGATTCTGAGGCTCCCTTTAAGCGATGTCAATATTTCATTTTAAATAATGAAATTGTTTTAGTTCGAGCTAACTCTAGGAAGAAATATTTATGTTCCGTTAGAGTTTCGTTATACAATTCACAGTTTTGCGTTAGAGTCATTATTAATTGAATGCATTTTTGTCACATATTACATTCCCTTATTACCGAAAAGTTCTAACGAAGTTAAATCGCTAAAAAACATATGTTTTCGAAATTCACAAGCCCTGAAGTCAAAGAGTTAGATCTTAGTGGAAGTAAAGTCCAAAAAATAATGGGACAGAAGTGACGTCATAAATTGGATAGCATTTGGCGATAACTTAGTGATATTTAACTAAATTTGAAATCAAAAGTTATGTGCCAAATTCAGTGACAAGCGTACGTGAATACAGTTCAACTCAAAATTTTTGATGCTCGGTCTTGAACGCGTTCAAATAAAAAACAGTTCAAAACAAGCGAAGCAAGGGTTTCTGTAATCAAAGCGTTTGCAAAACAAGTTTTAACCCATAAAGCGGCGTTTTTGGCGAACAATAAGAAATAAATTTCAATTGAAAACTGGCGAATAACTCCCAGATGTGGTACACATTGTTGAAATCTTGATTTGCTTTTCACATTTACTGCCCTATACACTTCCTAGGAATTCGATGCATTTGCCACTTCCACCGAGCGCAAAAAGCACTGAGCCACACTTTACATGCAAACATGTTTTTGTTTTCTTTTCCATTTTTGTCGCAAGAAATACCGCTGTTGACGGAAAAAAGTCTAATCAACTGGTAGTCAGATTTTTAAATCTACCGAAAACTTGTAGAGTTCTTGAAAAATAAAAATACTATTTGCACAACAGAAATTACTTGTAGTATACAGGCGAACCAAATGACCTTTTAATTTTCTACCACGAGCAAGACCGTGCGGGTGCCAATAGTATGATAGTAAGATGTTCGCAACTTTTATGCACATACTGTAATATATTGTGGTTTATCAAAAATATTTTTGTTATTATAAAATAGCACAAACTTTCAAAATAGCATTTCAAGTATTAGTTGAGATCTACTGATGTCTAATACAGTACTTATTTAGTTAATATTAGGCATGTTTTGATCTTAAACGTTTAGCACAATTTGTAAAGTGCATACGGGGAAAAGCGAAAGAGTTCATTTCGTTTACTTATTCATTCATTTATTAAACCACTTACGTATTCATTCATTTATAAATTAACATTCCTTCATATACTAACTCCCTCATTTATTCATTGATTCACTAATTTTCTTGTTCATTCACTATTGCATTTATTCATTTTTCTCATACATATTTTTTTTATATATATTCGGTTATTGTTTTATTATTTTTTCACTTATTCATTTATTCGGTGAAAACTATTTTTGATAATCAAGTAGAAAATATTTCAATTTTCACTTTGCCCCCTGTATGTAGTGAAAATTTTCTGCTTTTTTTTTCTAAAGGTACAAATCTGGACCTCAGAGAAAGAGTAAAGTAAGTCCCTACATAATCCCTACTTTTGAAGAGAGAGGGAAAACGTTTATCTCTAGCGCATACAAAAGCTGGAACGCGTGCCCTTTTAACACTGGTAAAAAATTCCTTTTTTTTTAGAATTAAGTCCACATTGCTCAATGCGGAATAGGATTCTACATAAACGGAAAATTAACAATTTTTGGTCTTTCGCTAGTCCGGCTCTCAGGTACAGATATTTGCTGCCAAAAATGTTGAATTGCTCTTATTGTTCTCTATTTATGTTCTGAAATTTTCAAAAAAAAAAAAAAAATCCGATTTGTTTATTTTGAAAAGATGTACTACCTTTACTATCTCACCTCGCCCCGCATTCCCCTACACTTACATCCGAAAAAGAAATGTTTAATTATAATTATTAATACATTTTGTTATTTTTCATCACATAGTCTTCTTTTTTAAACAGTTTCCTTTTTGTCTTCTTCCATACACAAAAGCGAATCGATTTGTACATTATCTTCAATTTTTATGATGCAAACGAATCATTTGGTTCGTCTCCTTAAGTAATAGGTATCTTCATTCATGATACGTATTTCTAGGAAATGCAAATATTTAAATTCATCAAAAATCTAGTACATTTGGCTTGAATAAAAAGGAATGATTTTAATTTAATTTATATGCTTGGGGGGGGGGGGTTACTTGATAAGAGATTGTTTTCTTTTTGATTATTGGAGTACAGCTTACTTCCATAAACACTGTGATAATCATATTAAATTTCGGCCAAAATTTATGCTGGACTAATGTTCACTTCAAGTGCAGCTATTGTAGAATCTCGAATCGATTCAAGGCCATGGGCAATCAGGAACCGACACAAGGCCCGTTAATTTGTATGGACCCCAAAATTGAGGTTTATTTATTTATTTATTTTTTTTTAAAGCAATATTTTGTTTTTTCTTTGAGTGACAAAAAAAATTCTAGTCTTTGAGTGAAAAAAATCTAGTCTAGAATCTGAAAATTTTCTAATTACAAACAGCGTATTTACATTATTAATCATATTTATTTCGTTTTATCTGCAGTTGCTCAGTGTCCATATTCTGATTTTGAAGCAACTGTCAAGTGATTGAAAAGTCTCCTTATTGAAATTATCTAGGGCAGAAGCTCCCAACTCATAAGCTTTTAAATCGAGAAAAATAGTTTAAGAATACTAGCGAACATTGTTTTAAATTAAGTCTTCATTTTTTCCTTTTCTCCTTATGCCACAGATCTGAATATCTGCTAATCATTCTCTAAAATCATAAAACGCTAGTCTTACTCCTTGACTTCTTGAATGGCTTCATTTAATCCTATCAGTATATACGTACATTTTTCTTCTTGTATCTGCTGTCATTAATAACCTGATCGATTCTGGCTGTTGGAAATGCTATGCTTTTTATTTCCTGCTCGTAAATAATAAGTTGGATTTTTCCTAACTTTCTCCCGTTACTCTCAGCTTAGTCTCTCTATTGTTTTGATTAGTTTCAGTATACAAACTGAAAGTAATTAAGGAAATATAGAGACATTGTTTGGGTTGGTGATTAACCATGAGAAAGAGTTCTGAGTTGTAGAAATGAATGTTTCATGATTTCTAAAACATATAAGCTTGTTTTTCGTACGAAGTTTTATCCTTATTGTTAACTTATTTCTAAGCATCACTTACACATGTTTAAAATTAACTCTAATAGTATGTACGGAAAGAGGAGAGTAAGAAATCTCTGTTGTAAATAAATTCGGTTGATCATTTGAATAAAAAATATAAGAGAAGGAAAGAAATGATTAAAAGTGAAGGAGAGAGTTCTATATACACGCAGGCACACATACACACTCGCATACACACCATATATATATATATATATATATATATATATATATATATATATATATATATATATATATATATATATATATATATATATATATATATATACAGGGTGATTCTGAATTCATCATCAATATTTGGTGGGGAGGTAGGGAATAGGAAAAAAACACTATTTCACATAGGAAAGCATGGGCGCAGACGTCATGTAGTAGGGCAATATGAATCCGGTTAAATGATGGAAAGAAAACATAACAAGAAAGTGGTAAGAGAAAAAACATTTATTTGTGCATCTTTTGTACAGACTTACAAGAGGTGCTCGAAATTCTGACCATTTGCTGCCTCTCTTTTAGTAGACCTCTGTAGTTATTTTTTGATTTTTCTGCTGATGGGGGAGGACAGAATCTATCATTTTAACTGTAGTTCTCATTTTACATTTGTATTGCTGTTATTAATTTGTTTTTTGCACTTTTATTGTTTCTCTATCTCACTATTAACTTGGCTTATTACTTTTGCTGCTTCTGCGCATCTATAGGCTCCTGGTTTGGTATTTTCGTAACTTTCAATATGTTTACTATTTATTCTATCTATCTTACGTGTGTGTGAGAGGTGGATATTTTCCTAATAAACGGTATTGAACTCGATTGACTATGGTACTGTGTTCAAACTCAATATTCATGCGTCCTCCTTCTAAGGGATTTTATAATTTTTATACAAACACGGCTCTGCATATTATGTTTGTATAAAAAGTAGAAATAAGGCAAGCCAGGGTAATATACATTTATAACTATTTTCAGATGTTAATGCTAAAATGAAACAGTTACCGAGAATTAACTATGTTGGCCAAATTAAGGACAATACTCTTTATTAACTAAGCATACAATAACAATAATACAAATAGTTTTAAATTAAATTTTCTATGCGCCCTTGGTGCCCAAAAAGCGAATATTCACCCATCTCCCAGTTAATCCATTGAAAATGGAAGGATCTAAATTTGAAACATTGAAATTATGTTTAACTTTTCTTCAACTGATCCTATATATGTATGGGTAGAATGAAGGTGTTGTCAGACTGAAAATTTACAATTTGAGTTAAGCATTAATTTGGATTCCTTTTTAATTCATCTGTTTAGTGCACCATCTGTGCAAATAAGATCCAATTATGTATTGGCCACTGGGAGGGTATAAAAACAGCCCATTTACCTAAACTGCTGTTTTACTGATAATGATAGCGTTGTTAGTCATCCCATTTCTTTTGTCGAACCGGTAGCCTAAATTTTCAGCTGAGAGGCAGCTCTTTTAATGCGTTGCATACATTTGACTTTCTTTCAGCATATCCGTAGTAAATGTAAAATGACGGTATGAGTCATTTAAAGGTGATCTGAAACATGTTACAAGTACCTTTTGGTTCAAGTTGATGCGCAATGAAGAAACTGCCTAGATTTATATACGAAAGAGTTAAAATTTACGTTACCTTGATTTTTTGCTGATGTTTCTACAAAATATTCGATTGCTTGAACCCAAGACGTTCCACCCTCATTAACATAATTTTTCTAGTTACACTATTGAAGAAAATTCTTTTTCTGAGATTTCTAGAAACTCAAAGTGTGACAAAATGGGAGATGTTTTCATTTAGCATCACGTAAATTGTAATTTCTTTCCCCTACAGCTTCTTCTTCTTGACCCAAAAAAGCATATACGAGCCTACATTCACCGGTCTTTATTCACCGAATCTTCCACCTTCATTAACATAATTTTTCTAATCACACAATTGAAAAAAATCCTTTTTCTCTGAGATTTCTATAAACTCAAAATGTGACAAAATGGGTGATGTTTACAATTAGCATCACGTAAATTGTAATTTCTTTCCCCTACAGCTTCTTCTTGACCCAAGAAAGCATAGACGAGCCTCCATTCACCGGTCTTTATTTACTGAATCTTCCACCTTCATTAGCATAATTTTTCTAATCACACAATTGAAGAAAATCCTTTTCCTCTGAGATTTCTATAAACTCAAAATGTGACAAAGTAGGGGATGTTTTCATTTAGCATCGAGTTAATTGTAATTTCTTTCCCCTACAGCTTCTTTTTCTTCTTGACCCAAGAAAGCATAGACAAGCCTACATTCACCTATCTGTATTTACTGAATCTTTCAAATGAAAATGTGACAAAATAGGAGATGTTTACATTTAGCATCACGTAAATTGTAATTTCTTTCCCCTACAGCTTCTTCTTCTTGACCCAAGAAAGCATAGACGAGCCTACATTCACCGGTCTTTATTTACTGAATCTTTCAAATGAAATTTCCTCAGATTCAGTTCATTTAGTACTAACGTCAAAAATATTGCCACCCCTAAATGCCCGTAATCCCTCAACCGCGTGCTTGATTGCCATTTAAGGAGGGTGTGGTTTTGACTTTTACGTGAGGCTCTGAAACGAACTCTTGCAATTAAATGTTCTGCAAGAAAGCAGTTTTGAAACTAATTAACTAAGGATGCTTTATGAAACATTCATTTCCTAACGATATTATGAATAATTCGGTACAAGTACAATTAAAATGGTTTACAACGTCGCATTATAAAGATGAAACTTTTATTTTAGTTGCATTCAATTCTGCTGAACAATTACATTTCTACTATCTACAGTTGAGACTTTTAATTATAAAATGTCTGTTCATTGAAGAGCTGTTTATTGAGCGGAAAGTTATTTTTTTATTCACAACTGTAATCTAAATAGAGCGTTCCTTAATTTTATATTTTCTAGTGTAAAGTTTAGAAATTTGAAGTAAACTTTGATCGAGCAATAAATTTTCTCAGATTTTCTTTTGTTTAGTATTAAATAAATATTGTTTTCTTTAATCGCAAATAAAATGATTTCCGATGAAAGATGTATGTAATGAATAAAACTGATAATTTATTTTAAAGAGCTTAGTGACTTGATAAGGGGTAAAAGCAAATGTATTAGTTGAAATAATGATTTCTCTTCTTATATAGCGCATGACTTTCAATTCTCTTGTATGCTAAAATTGCTCATAGCAAAAATCGCTAGTTGTTTGCATTGAAAATAACTAAAAAGTACAAACTCTTGCATTCGATAATTTATTTCTACCTGTCATATTTGATAAGTTTATGCACAGAAATGTTTTTTGCAGAAACATACTATGTACTAAACTTATCATATTACAGATTTGCTTTCTTTTACATTGCAAAAGAAAGCAATAATAATAATAATTAGTAAACAAACTGAAATACACGCTGCACAATATGGAAGAATTTTATTTCAGGTGAGTGCAAAAGGCGTAATCGTCGCAGTAGTTTTCCTTTTTTATTATCATTTTCACCCAAAACAGTTAAATAAGTGTGACTAAGCTATACAAAAGTTTACTTTCACTTATTCGAAATCTTTTATTGAACAGGAAACCAGAAATTGGATTTTATTTGCCCATCAAACGTAAAAAAAACAAACCCTGCTTTTTTTTAAAAACGTGTTACACGAAAAACAAATGAAATTAATAAATAACCAAGAATAAATAGCATAAACATTTCTGTTATAACATTGTTTTTACGGTTCGTGTTCAAATTAAAATTAGTTTCAGCCTAGAACTTTCAAGCGGCAACAATTTTTTTTTTTAGGTCAGAGTTGAATTCAATCTTTATTTAAATTCAACTTCGTATATTACCTGTTTTCGTGTAGTTTGGTTCATCCGTTGTTTTATAATCAATTTGCGAAAAATTTACCTCAGGATGTTTATTTATTTATTTACTTATTTGATATTTTTACGTATAATTCTTAACTTTTGTATAATAACTATTATGGTTAGAATACATGTTATTTTTCCCTTATAACAATGAGCTAATTTATTGATAAAATACGTTTTGTGAGGTCGGAAAAACTTTTTTCTTTTTATGAATTAGGAAATTAATATTCGAAACAGTTTCATCAGGAACATTGTTATATTTCAATGAAAAATGCTTTTAAATTGACACTAAAATTTAGATAAAACCTCTTAAACTTTCGAATATTAAAAACGTCGGTAATATTAAAGGCATTAGAGCTTTGAGAAGTTAAGTGCGCAAAACTCGACTACCTTTCTCTTCCTGACGAAGTGATTAGGAGTGTTAAGTTTTTTCTCCTTGACTGCCCATCTCTTTATTTGTTGTATGGTGTATTTTTGCCACCTCAACCGATGTTGATTGACGCCTTACTTATTTTCGTAATATGTATCATGACAAAGTAATTGGGAGTGTTTCGTCTTTTGCGCATTGTGTTTTCGTATCAACTTTTATAAACACCTTTAGATTCGATTTTCAAAAATTTCGCATAATGTTCAAGTTTTCTTAATATTGCATTTACGCGTGAATCAAGTGTTATTGTTTTCCAATTTTCGCTGATGCCAAATAACCTACAGCTTGACAGTATTGTGCATTTTCACTAATTTATTTATTTAAAAACTGTAGCTGTTATTGTAGTTTAATATTTTCATAATTAATTTATGGACTTTTGATGCCAACACCCTTGACATTAGAATGTTTTAGATTATTTTTGCGACAAGTCAAATTTAAAATAAGTTATCATTTTGGTCAAAAGTTCAGCTGTACGGGAGAGTGTTGTCCCTTGGGACACTGCTAATTTCCAAGAATCTATTTTTAGCAGCCATGTTTTTGTAATCTCTAATAGTAACCTTCACTACTAAATGGTGCCATCGTAAAAATCAGCATCAAACGAGTAAAATTGACGATTTTGTGAGAGAAAGAAAATTTCATGATTAAAAAGTAAATATTTTTTTCATTTTTATTTGTCTTTGTATTTGTAACTTTAATCAACTGAGTTTTATTTTGTTCTAAAAGAGAAGTACTTTAAATATTTTGCTTATGAGAAAGTAATGATAGTGCCTCTAGATTGACCATAATTTTTTTTTTCTTGAACCACGTGGTGATTGTACCTTGGGACGGCCAAACATTTTGTATTTTAGGACACGTTTCAAGGTGCAACATATGCATGGTTCTTAATAATTAAGATATGTTTTGAACCATGGAACAATGTTCTAATCGTATGTAGTCTTTTAAACACATTTAATGTTAGATAATAATTCATAATTAATTTTTCATGATGTTATTCGCAACCATGAAAACATTTTTTTTTTTGTTTTCTGGTGGAAAATTGGTTCAAGTATGTGACTGTTTCCTGAACCACGAACACTTTCCCATTAGGGTTTCCAATCCCGCTCCGAATTCAGTCCCGCGGGATTTCGGGATTGTAAGGAGCCAATCCCGCAGGATCCCGGTATCCCGCGGAATTGACTTTATTCTCCTAAAAATTTAATTTTTATGTCAAAAAAAAAAAAAAAAAAAAAACCCTTGCGCTTTTTAGGAATCGCCGCTTTTATTACTTGAATTTAGTTTTTCTGAAATTCGTGTAGCAATTGTAAATCACCACAAAGTCAGATCCTAAGTAGAAATTATCGTTTGGTAAGCTAAAGAGTGCCTCTCGTATGGGATGGTAAAGGATTTTTGCTCTAAAAATAATGCGTTTGATGAAAACACGTGCTGTGGCTCCTCTGCAATTGGTTTTACTAAAATTAAATAATTGTGGACATTTAGGAAAAGATCCGCATTAACTTCATCACCTTCTGAAATACACTGCTCAAAAAAATTAGAGGAGCACATGGTTTTAACAAAATTGAAAAAAACATTATTCTGGAAACAAATTTCCAATAAAGCCTCCATATTTTCAGGAAACATGAGAATGAAACATAAACTTCTGAAGCAAATCAACGTTTCTGTCGTCGAAAAGCAGAAAAAGGATACAAGTGCAGAAATCGTGATTTAACAGAAGCTCATTTTTTCACTGTCTGAGCGGTAAAATTCAACCGTTCATTGCCTTTTTGATTGGAAAATGCAACAACACCGTAATTTACGGATTCCATGGCCTGACATTTTATCGGGGGACTGGAATCCGGGCAAACACAAAGAACTGTAGCAGACGATGTTGGATAGGCATAATTCGTTTCACTGTTCTAGAGGAGTAAAGTTCCCAGTCAAATGTTTTCTGCCTTTTTTTTTTCTTTTTTTTTTCTTTGCTGTATTGCATCTTACTACACGTGTATACTTCATTGTATCTCTTTGCAAGGCTACCTCACAACGATTTCTTCACTTTTGTGTGATTGTCAAATTGCTCCCCTAATTGTTTTGAGCAGTGTAGATTTTTCTTCTCTTTGCTCGGTTTTTTGCCCAAGAACGGCAAATTTCGGACAATCGGACAAAACGATGTCTCTTGGACATTTGTTTTGATGTATCCAATTTAATTTGCATTAATAAATACGCTTGTTGCTTCTTTAACGTTGGTCATTGTATCAGTGAATTTGATTCACTACAGCAAGGGATGAATACTGCTTGATTTCACCAAGTCGCAGTCTCAGTAAAAGTGTTTGGATAATTTCGTTAATTTTACCTCTCACTTTAAAGATGAATTCAAAAACATGATCAGTTTAACTTACTGCACTGCCATGCGAGTCATCCTGTCTTTCATACAAGTTTGTCACCCCTTTTAAAGTCGTTCCGAATATATATAAATAATGTCAGATTTTTCATTGTTTTCTTCTTTGGAGTGCACTTTTTGTAACTTAACGTTTTTGAGTGCAGTACTAAAGTTTACAGAAGTTCTCCATCTGGCCACTCCAGCGGGCTTTGCAATATGTAATACGCTTTCTATATTGTTTTAAAGCATAATTTACTGGATTTTAAATTTTAGTGACGGTTTTCAAAAATGCTTATAAGTTATACGCCTTTTCTCAATTGCTGAACGTATAAAAACTGAAACATCGAATGAGAATACCAATGAATTCTCAGAAAAATATACTCTTTTTATTGTTCTTAAATGGTAAATCCATCGTTGGTCATTGCTTTTCTTGCAGATATACGAGGAAGAAGATTCAAACTTCATATGATGCTTGTGAAAATACACTGTATGACCAAAAGTATTGGGACACTTTTTGAAAATTCACATTTTTACGGTTTTCTCGAGAAATAAAATTCCAGTTGCTCTGTAATCTTTTTCACATAAAAAATATATACTATAACTGCCATTTTCCTACAAAAACTTAGTCTAGTAATCATTTATTGGACGAACAACAAATTGAGGAACCAAAAAAGATTTTTGATCATTTTTTATTGTAAATAGTTGGAATAAGCTATAAATTTCAGAAATAAGTTAAAATCTTATCTAGGATTTATTTTCATATTTTCGTGAAAGTATCTCTTATACCCTTGGAAATATAAACATTTCTTTCAAAAATGCATTTTTTTTAAAGGTTTTCGATTCATATTACGCAGAGTTTTCCGTCAAACGTTATTAAATTTTCCGAATATTTGACAGCATATTAGAGAAACATCATAGTAAAATTTAAAGTTAAAATATTGAAAATTTAATGAAATATGAACGTTTAAAGCAATTAGTTTTTCACTGCGCATGAGCAAAAGATATCAATTAATAACTTTTATTATCTATAGCTCAGATATATTCTACATTTCACAAAAAAATTCCAGCTCGATATCTTTAAAATCTAAAAAGTTATCAGCGATCTAATGAGCCGAATTTTAATAATTTTTGGCTAGATGACGACTCGTGAGGGATCGTTCGCAAATAATCCGTTCTTATTATGAATCACTCTGCAACGATAGCAGGAAAGTGTTGCCAGTTTGCGAACGACCCCTTACCATTCGTCGCCTATCCAAGAATTATAGAAATTCGGCTCATTAGGACGCTGATAACTTTTTATATTTTAAAGATATTGAAGTGGAATTTTTTTATGAGTTGTAGAATATATCTGAGTTTTTTATTATAAACGTTATAAATTGCTATCTTTCGCGCATGCGCAGTGAAAAATTAATTGCTTTAAACGTTCCTATTTCATTAAATTATCAATATTTTAACTTTAAGTTTTGTTATTATGTTTTTCTAACATGCTGTCAAATCTTCTAAAAGTTTAGTAACGTTTGACGGAAAACTGCGTGATATGAGCCGAAAACCTTCAAAATAAATTTGCATTTGTGAAAGAAATGCTTATATTTCTCCGTGGGTATAAGAGATACTTTCACGAAAATATAAAAATGAATCCTATGTGGGATTTTAACTTATTTCTGAAATTTGAAGCTTATTCCCAGCTATTTACAATGAAAAATTATCAAAAACCTTTTTTTGTTTCCTCAATTTGTTGTTCGTCCCCTAAATGAATACTAGACTTAGTTTCTGTAGGAAAATGGCGGCTGGGGTATACCTTTTTTTGTGAAAAAAATTACAGAGCAATTGGTCTTTTATTTCTCGAGAAATCCGTAAAAATGTGAATTTTTGAAAGTGTCCCAATCAGTGGTTGGAAGTAGCGCGCTACAAGTAGCGAAGCTACTGTAGTAGCTACATTTTTCAGTAGTTTGTAGTGTAGCGCACTACTTTTGAAAAAGAGTAGTGTAGTGAGTAGTTCGCTACAAAAAATAGTAGTTTGTAGCGATTTCTGAAAACTACTTTTTAATTTTTTTTTTTTTTTTTTTTTTTTTTTAAGGAACAATTCGGTTCAAACGAATTTGACTCGCGCAAATCTTACGCGAGTACATCAACGGATGCAATGAGAAATAAGACTTATAAAAATACGAGATGCCCTCTGGCATATCATTTTGACGCCATACGTTCTATCTGTTTGACGCCATTAGTTCGTTTGCAATTGTAATTTTCATATTTCGCCATAATTTGTATTGAATAGAGCTTGACTTAAAAAGAAAAGTATGTATGAATTAGCGATAAACGCCAATTTGGTAACTCCTTTGTTTTTTCTGACTGTCGAGAATGTCCCGTGGATGAACGTTTTAAACTTCAAAGAAATCCAACACTGTAAAAATATTTATTTTCGCGAAAATGAAGATATCAATGATTTTGCAAATTGAAAATTTCGTTAATTTTATATGAACAAACCTAAAGTTGAAAAGAAAAATATATATAATATATATATTTCGTGAAGCTTAAATTTTCAAGCTACTGTAAATGTTATAGATGAGGATGATATTGAATCGCCCTTGCCGGCTTACAATGAATACGAGAATTGCAGTGTTATATAAGAGAAGAATAACGGACATTTGGGGGGGGGGGGGAATAAATAATAGATAATTCTTACACTGTTAAAAATTCAGGAAGATTTTCTGGTAATTGTTACTGTAAAATTGCATCGCCGACGCATCGCTGATTTTTACGGTAATTTGTACCGGAGAAATAAGCGATCCCAGCGCCAACTGGTTGCTGTGGCCTACCGAGGAAACCGTAAAATTTTACAGTAACATTTGATTTTTACGGTAATAGTTACTGGCAACATGGATGCCAGTAACAATTACCGTAAATTTTCCGGAAAATTTTTAACAGTGTAGTAATATTCCATGTTCAAATGAGCTAATTTGTCAATCTAAAACCTTTTTTCGTTCAATCCTCTTACCGTGTGTGTTTGCATTAGGGTGTCCGCCAAAAATCGAAAATTGATTTTTCAAGTCACACACCCTTTTATATTTTCCCGCTTACATCAAAACAATTTTTAAAAAGTTTCATATAATTTGAACAACTGCAACCAGTGCCAAATTAAAAAAAAAAAATTTTAGAAACTCGAAATTTCTGTTGATAAAACGTTTCCCCCCTATACCCCGCATGCACCACAAAAACATTTATTCAAATTAGAAAACATTAAGGTATCCCCTACACTTGGCCTAAAATTATAACTTTCTTCAAAAAATTGTTTTTTTATCGAAACATATTTTTTAAAATGTATGGTAAATTTTACGAAATTACCAAGCTGAAAAATATCAACAGTAAAGTAGGTAATTAGCGTTAAATAGAAATTTTTGCTCTCCTGCAATATTGAAGTCCTCCACACAGTACTCAAAGATATGGATTTTTTCAAGGTTAAGTTGAATTTTTCATTTTAAATGTATTATTTTTTTGTTACTCATTTGAAAATGTTGATCTGAAAATGAGCTCGCTAATAATTTTTGAACTTGATTTTTATTTAAATTCATGTGTAAATTTGTAAATTTTTTTTAAATATATATATATATATATATATATATATATATATATATATATATATATATATATATATATATATATATATATATATATATATATATATATATATATAAATCAATTATTTAAAGAAAATTATAATTTTTAGGCCAAGTGAGGGGTATCCAAATGATTTTTAATTTGAATAAATATTTTTTGTGGTACAGGTGGGGAGTAGGGTTTAGGGGCAACGTTTTATCAACAGGAATTTCGAATTTTTAAAAAGTGTTTTTTTTTTGGAGGGGGGGGGGGAGCTAGCATACAAGTGCTGGTTTACACTTTCAGACGCAAGTCGAAACGGGTTGCCGTTATTCAACAAATTATATGAAACATTTTTTCAAATTGTTTTGACATAACTTGAAAAATCGACTCATTTTTTTGTGGGACACACTAAGCCCACTTATTTTATTTTATTTCATTTTTTTTATTTTTGTTTATTTACTTATTGTTTTGAAAAGTAGCGAAGTAGCGACTACATTTCAAAAGTAGTTTGTAGTTGCTACTTTTTTAAAAAAGTAGTTGTAGTTGTAGTTAACTACATTTGTAAGAAAGTAGCTGTAGTTGTAGTTCGCTACCAAAAAAATGTAGTTTTTCCAACCACTGGTCCCAATACTTTTGGTCATATAGTGTTATCGTTTTATTAGCGGCAAAAGCTGCAAAACGCTGGAATGGAAAAAATTTGCGGGATCAATGCCGCTAAATATCCTGCGGAATCCCGCGAGATTCGGGATTGGGATTGGAAACCTTATTTCTCATTGTACAACAGGGTGTATCCCAAGGTACAATAGGATGTTGTACCTTGGACAGCTTGGAAGCTTTACTTTAAATGGCTGGCAATATTTTACTTTCAGACTGTATGAATAAAAAAAAATATATTGTCTAGAAGTATGTTGGGGTATTTTAATGTGACTTTCAAATTTGATTCAAATAATTGACGTCAAAAATTAAAATATGAAAAGTGTACTAAGGTACAACTCTCTCCCCTAATGTGTTAAATCATTAATTTCATGCAGAATAGAAAAATACTTGTTTAACCGATGTTGTAAGAGACTTTTTTTTTAAGTTCGCTTAAATTTAAGAATATATTATCATATTGCCGTTGGCAGGTAAACGGCAGTATCTGTAGAAATGAGTTTTCGAGACATTTGAAGAAATGAGTGTTGAATTCAAAGTAACAATTGGGAAATGTTTGAATTAGACTTATTTTTTTGTGCCTTTTTTTCTGCGGAAACCAAAGAAGCAAGCTTGTACAATAAAACTAACGTAGAAGAGATGACAAAAATGAAAAAAAAAAAAATTGCAGTTACTGCATATTACCTGCCCAGGGCAGCATCCACTCTGAATTGCCACATTGCGGAATTTTACTTCAATCTTTTTACATGAAAATTATCATATGCGTGTGAAAAATAATGCATCACACATTTTTTTGAAATTTAGTTTTAAGCAGTTAGTAAAAGATTGCAACTTAGCAACGAGGCAAATTTAATATTGGACCCGTTAAACAGTTTTTGCATTTACTTTTAATTATCCTTTTTTCGGAAATATGCACAAAATGAACTAGATTTCAGGGGGGAAAAGTGTGCTGTTTCAATATTGGGCTATTTTAACATTAAGTAAACTCATTAAGGCAACAACGTTCTTTTTCCGGACGTAAAGGTTATTAGCATTATCAATGACGCGAGGGGAGATAACGATATGCTTAAAATAAGACAAGAAAAGGGGGGAAATGCTACTTGTAGCCGTAATACATTCTCTGACTGTTTTACCCCCTATCAAAATTCGAGTTTGGTTCTCCTTTAAAGAAATGGTGATGATCGATTCCTATTTCTCCTAATCTTATGTTAAACTTCATTTTAAAGATTCATCAAATATAGATTTTCTTTATTTTCCCTATTTTTGGAAACCCGTATGATATATTTATATCTATTTTCTCAATTTCGTGTCCGACTTGATTTTCAGCAGTCAGGTATTGTGTCAGGTGATTCCTGGATTGTGTTTCTATTGTTTTTATTTTACAGGGCAACATTTTAAGCGACTTCATTTAGTTCACTCTATTTTTTTTCAAGTATTTCACAATTCATGCATCTATATTACTTAATTTAAAGTTAATTTTTATTCTAAGCGATTACACTATTTTACAACACTTCTCTGAATCCTGTAAAAATTGCGTATGTATTTTTTAAAAAAATTAGTTTACGTGGTCCCATGTTATTTACAACCAGTGGAGTAACCAGAACTATCTCCAGCGACAGTGTTGGTTCCTAGTTTTGTTTAAATATAAAAACGTACTAGGATTGGAAACAAGCCTTAAAATCAAGTGATTTGCAGAATTCTCCAACTCTTCTCGGTTATCTCCTGTTACAGCGCCCCAGAGCCTTCGCAATCATTTAACTACTTTATGTTTCAAGTTCTATTGAAGCCAGTTTTACGTGTTTTCGCTCTATTTACAATGTTTTCCGTAAGTAATGTCCGTATTTGGGTCATTCTCAGAAAAATCAGGAATTTTATGAAGGTTTTTTATTTTTTAAGTATCTTAAATCAGGTTTGTAATTATTTAAAAAGCTATCTTAGTTAAAGTAATAATACTATTATAGTGGTTCAGATCGTTAACACAAATTAAGTTATTTAAATATAAACTAAATGGTGTCCACAGACAGACGTGACACTGCTTGTCACCCCAGCAGCAAAATCTCTTTCAGCAGTCCGCGAAGCAATTTAAAAAATCAAAAAGTAATCTACAAAATTAGCTGACATTAGATTAATCCTAAAATCTAAATCCGCACAGAGATATGCTTAAAAAGAAGATGCTCATACAAGAATCTGCTACCCGTGGACTATATTCCAGAAAATACGGTACAAATCTTTATTAGCTCAAATTGAGGATTGTTGCTTTAAAACTTTTATGTTTATTTCTCCTTCAACTAAGAAATAATCTGCAGACTTCCTCAAGAATATTCGACGCACGTCGCAGGGTCACTGCTGGGCTTGTCACATAGTATTGATGCTTAAAGATAACTACATGTATTTTACTGCACTATACTGTACTGTACTGATAGTTGCTTCGTAAACTTCCAAACTAGCTCGCGTTTAGTTAGCAAAAAAATTCTATGCCATAGACTTACACAAATTTAATCCCATCTTCAATTTCATGTTCCACTTTTTTGTTTGTTCATTTATCACACCTTAAAATGTCTTCACATTTAAATTTGTTCTTCTTAATCACAGTTATTTCACAGTTCAAACAGCCTTTCTCTCTCTCTCTCTCAAAAAAAAAAAAAAAAAAAAGGTCAAGTTGCTTATCTATGCTATTACAAGCTGTGCGCGTCTGTGTGTGTGTGTGTGTGTGTAACCCTATCTCCTCCGAGGTGACGATGTCTACAAGTTCAATACCGGTACCGTTGAATGCAGGATATCCGGAGAAAACCATTCCGCCATGTCCTACCACTTAGTAGGGGAGTTTACATAAATTAAATCTAGCAGCCCCTTTTTTTAACTGCGTACCCAAGTTACCCTATAAACCGCAGTTGCAATTATTTCGCTTTTAACAATCAAGAGATACAATCCAAAAAAGCCTTTCACGGCAAAGCTGTGAGTAGGATGTTTGAACGTTGAATATGCAATTGAAAATTTTAAAAACTATGTAAAATAAATATTTCACTTTTTTTTGTTCAAAGTAGCTCAATGTTTAGGCTACTTAAATCTTAGCCACATTAGTGATTTCATTTTTTTTTGTTCTTTTTCATCGCATCTGTGGAAATAGTGTTGATTCTGAATATACTGTGTCCAAAAAGGTTATAAAACATAATTTTCCATACCTAAAACACCGATGCATTTAAAACGTTGTTTGTAAAAATTGTAAAACATATCATTAACACTTAAAACTTCAGATTTTTTTTTTTTTACATCATAATAATCTGACCTTAGTACTTCAATTCTATTAGCGCGACAAACGTGATGTGTCTCGACGAAAGACAAAAAATTACAAAAAGCTTAAAAACACAAAGTATGTGCTTGTAATTGCAGCTTCGGCGCCATGCATTAGCGCCTCAATATTGTCACATGAAACACTGATGCCTTGCCGGGGAGTACACTAGGTCTGGTAAAGGCCAAATGGCGTCTTACACAGCCACACTAGAAAAAAAAATGCATCTTCTACAGCAGATATTCACGAACAATAACAATGTACAGGGTGATTATAATTAAAGTTCCACTTTCAAAACGCTGTAAAAATAAAGCCACTGGTCAGAATGACGTCAAACTTCAACGGAATATTATCGAAGAAGGGGGAAAACGAATGGCAGAAGAAAAATAAGTAGTTGGAATTTTTAGCAATAGATGACTCTGCAGGTGTCAAAATATGTAAATCAAAACACCTGTCATGCGCACGACTCATTGAATTTGCCATTTCCCTACAGCCTGGTCGTCCGGATCACCTGATCTCAACCCGTATGACTTCTGGCTGTGGAGCTATTTGAAAGCTGTTGTGTTCAATGCTCCGATTGCAAACTTTGCTGAGCTGAAGGCACGCATTGCGCAACACATTCTAAACGTGATCCCGGAAACGCTTCGATCAGTTGTGGAGCCTGCTGTTTCTCGATTTCAACTTTTTTTCAGAAAACAGGCGAGAGTTAGCATATTGAACATCTTTTACGCCAGTAAAACAAAAATTAAAGACCGATTGATTTTTACTGATGCTTTTTCTACGGTTTTTGGCCTCAGGACAATTAAAAACCGATTTAATTAAATTATGATGCTTACAGCGCCATCTATTACTAAAAATTCCAACTATTTATTTTTCTTCTACCATACGTTTCCCCCCGTCTTCGATAATATTCCGTTCAAGTTTGACGTCATTCTGACCAGTGGTTTTATTTTTACTGCGTTTTGAAAGTGGAACTTTAATTATAATCACCCTGTATATTATGCTTTTGGATGACTTTGTTAGTGTATTTTTATTTCTATCCACGGATGTGACCGGTTACAGGGATCATTTTTGAAATGACGAGTACATTAAAGTATGGTTTTAGTTTTCAGTTCAGAATTTTGAATACATTCGCTAACAATTTTTTTTTAATTGAAATTAATTCTTTTTAAAGGTACCTCATATGTAATTCGAGAAATGGTGAGTAGTGACAATTCAAAGACGTGACTAATCACCATCCGTGTGGACATGTTTTTAACAAGACGTTTATTTTTTTTAACTCTTTTTACAATTTCAACGAGTGCTTTCAGTTTTATTAAGAGTTTTAATACATTCATATTATATTTTGAAAAATAAAACTTTTTTTTAAATAAATATCAGATGAGACATTCCTGCTTTTCTGAAAATGATCCATTTTTTCCAAATTTTTGTGTCTTATTTCCTGTGATCTCTCCTGTTTTCAAAGCTCATATTATAAGCCCTAAAATATTTCGCGACTTTCAAAGTTTAGTTTTTTTTTTTTTTAATCTTTAATATGAGCCCCTTACTGGCCCCCTTAAATGTCGAAATTTCAAAATGTCATATTGCTCACAAATTTTCACTTTTTTTCCAATGACGAAAAATGATTTCCCTTTAAACTTTTGCTTCTTCCCTAGGAATGGTTATTGAAACTAACATTTAAACTATCCTTAGTTTTCCCGCGTCGAAAACTCAGAATGTGTCGGTATCTCAGCACGAGATCGATTTGTTTTCAGGGGGTCTATTCTTTATGATATTTTTTCTGGTAAACCTCCAAATATTTTGCACCTTTCATAAATGAGTTATTGTTCTTATTATTTTAAATGGTTTATTCATTCGCTTGGGTGTCAGAATTTGTAAAACGTCTCATATTGCTTAAATATTTTCCAGTTTTCCCGATGACGTCATCACAGATTAAGTTTCTAACACTTGTTTCAGCCCGAGAGATGGTTATTGAAGCAAACATTTCGAGGCGATTCTTAGTTTTTCCAAGCCGGAAATTTTGAATATGTCGGGTATCTCAGCATGCGATCGATTCATTTTTACGTGGTCCATCTTTTTGGCCTTATTTATTCTGATAAACCTTAAAATATTTTATATCTTTCAAAAATTAATTTGTGTTTTAAACCTTCGCAATGAAAAGCCGTCCCATTAAAAGTCGGAATTTTCTTACTCTCATATTGTTTAAAAAATTGTCGTTTTTTCCCCGATAAGGAGAAGAAATTTCATTTCTAACTTCTTTTTGTTTCTTCCTGAGGAGTGGTTATTGAAGCAAACATTTAAAGCGATCCTTACTTTTTCCGGGCAGAAAATTGAGAATGTGTCGGGTATCTCAGCACGCGATCGATTACTTAACATGAAAGGTGAACCCTGAATACGATCGGGAGAAACGATCGATGCAAACAATAGCTCTCGATCTGTGTTTTCATTTTCGGAAGTAGCTGCCTTTGGTGGAAATAAAAATTCTAATCTTTCCTCTTGCTTCAAATAAACACATCCGAATGTCTTTAAGAATTCTTGAACTACGCAACATTTTGGAAGCTTTTTCCCCTATGACCTTTATACTTGACGATCAATATTTCGAAACCGTCCTACGGATGTGAATCTTTTCGGTCTTTACTCACTTCACAAAAATCCGAAAATAATTTCAAGCAAATTATTTTACATTGAAATTTCCTTTCTTTTCAAATCTCCCAATTTTCTTCGCAAATGGTGTCTAGGTTCAATTAGTAAACAGCAGAGATTGTGTAAACGAAATAAATATTAAATTAACTCACTCGCGAAAGACAGCAGTTAATAATTCTATTTAACTAACTCCTCCTGACTTAACTCCTTTCAACTACCTACAATATACGAGCTAGCTGCAGCTTCTGCTATCATATCCACAAACTTCTAGTTAAGGCACACTGTTGCACTAAACCTCAACCAAATCTTAAGTAAAAACGATTCGCTTTGAAAACTTTGTCGACCACTCAAGGCCACGCAATTTTCATGTGCTTACAGTGAAACGCTGTTGCGAATTTCCAAATATTTCAAATAAAAATTATCATTCAAATTATATTAAAGTAGATTATATTTCTGTTCAGTACCTTACAAAATAAATAACTGAAATGCCCAATATTTGGTTCCCCTTAAGAATATCGAGGTCCTGCAAAGTATAAGAACGAAAATTGACGTATAAAAACGGAGTACATAATGGAAGATAAAATGTAAAATGAAATATTTATAACCTCCCTGAAAAATAGAAAAAAACTTGAAGGCAGGTGTTTTACATAAATATTTGTCAAACTTTTATCCACGTTTTTACTCAATAGGAATGATAAAATAAGTTTCATGTATCGCAAAATTTATTTTGCCTCTATGCATTCCTGAATTGAACATCTATTTGAAGTTAGGGCAAAGTTAAGGAATAAAAAAAAAAATCATTTGCGAATCATGCCGTTAGATAAGCATTTCTTATTTCTATTGAAAATGTATGAGTAAACCTGAATATATTTTTTTCTCTCTTGAATCAGAAACACGACATTCAATGCATCATGAACTTAATCTTCGGATTAATTTGAAAATAATTCGTTTTAAAAATTGTGTTTTCAGAATATTTGTTAACGAAATTAATGTGGTCAATGTTTTCTTCAACATTTGAATTTTTCCCTTAAGGATTTTAATATGCGCCGGAATTTTCATATTTACGTATTCCAGGTCTTTTTTTTAACAAAAAGAAAGAGTGTATTTTCGTGAAACATAGCTTGAAGAAAAGACTGATGTATAAAAATTCCCTTAAAATTGAAAAGAAGTAAACAGCTCCCACGCAAATTAAGCCGGATGAATGCTTGCAACTATGACCAATTTTTTCAATCAAATTTTCGTATTTAATTTTGCGAAGAATTTTACCACTCTTTATATGTAAGATTTGTAGTGAAGTATTAAACCCCTGCACTTCTATGCACCACTTCTAGACTTCGATATAAATTTTTGCTCATGTAGAAAAAGCTACCAATTATCCCGTGAGAAGAGAAGACAGCATTTTTTAGACATTAGAATTCAGTTATTCCAATTTGTATTTTTCTAAGTGTGCTAAGTGCAGGCTTTAGATATAAACATAATAAAATTCATATGCACTCATGTTCATGATTAAATCACTCAATAACCTAGTATTCAGTGCACATGATTGCTCTGTTTAAAAAAGGACTGCCTTAAAAACGTTATAACTGTGTGTACATTGGAGAGATACATGACAAATAAACCCTGTTAAATTATACTCTTGAAATATGTACCCGTCTCTGTGTGTGAGCGTATGTTTGTAACCCTATCTCTTCTGGACTGTCAATACCTGCCAGGTCAATACTAGTATCGTTGAATGCAGGACAGCCAGGAGAAGTGATTCCGTACTGTGTTACGCCTCTAAACCTGAACGAGCCAGAGATAAGAATTACTATAACTAACATTAAATTCTCCAATTGTCACCCCCGAACGGGTGTTGGCGATCGAAACGAGTAAGGAGCCCCTAAGTTATAGAATGAAAACTGCAAGTTTTGGGTTTAGAAGGAATCCGATTTCAACGCTGATGAAGTTAAGAGTTTAGGCTGCTAGGCTCTAGTCACCAAAGATTAGTGTCGGGAGCAGCACACGTTTTTGCATGCCTACAATTCCTATATATTCACATATTTATAACTGTAGATAATGTGAAGTTGTGTGTCATATGCTACAAATTACCGCATTTTCAGAATACATTTTGCTCCTCACTAGGGCAAGCAAATTAGTTACCGTTTACACAGCACAGGTGTATATTCCCCCCGCCACCAACTTTCCCGTTAAAGACTGGCTGACCCACGTGTAAGCACCCCCTTAATTTGATGATTTAAGCTAAAGCTTGACCACGAAAAGAAGGCGGATGACCTTGAAGTGAAACATCATTTGTACCATTTGTAATAGGTAGAATCTGCCAGGAAGCATCGAATAGTAAGAGTCATGGTGTCGCTAATCCTATCGATTCCAAAATAATAACAAACAACCTATTACAAATGATGTTCTTCCAAGATGAGAATCTTCTAAGAGAGTGGTTATCGTTCCATGTTTGTGTCAATGAGCCGTTCGAAGACGGGCTTAGAACCTTGTGGAATGAGTTTATGGTTTCCGAAGTCTGGTAATTTGAAAAAAAGAGATCCTGTGACGACACGAATAATGTTGCAGTGGTAGAGAAAAATTTTTACCTAATATTTCTTCAAACTATTTGTCTTTTAAATGCAAAAAACAAGTACGATGTTATTTTTTTATTTTATTACTATATGTAAGGATTTGTTCTGCGTATCTAATTTCGAAAAATGTTGACTTGGAAATTGAGTTTTTGTCCAAAAAAGGTCGTTTATACCCGAGTATATAGTCATTGATAGTTTATTAACAGGAAATGCGATTTAATTCAGATTCTTATTAAGCTATTTATAGATTTCTTGTTGTTTCCGATCGATTGAACCCGATGTTCTGATGTTTGGCTGATTTTTCATTCCACGTTTAAAAATTGAAAGAATCATTTCATTTTTTGCTGATTATTCTAAAAAGTTGAAATAGATATAAAACGCTTCTACTTCGGTGCTGCAAACTTGCCTTCACCAAGCTGTAAAGCGGAACTTCCGCGCAATGTCAACCCTGTAGCTCTTTCACATTCAATATTTTTTTCTACGAGAAAAAATCCTCAAAGAGCAAGAAGGGATTCAATGGAGCATATATGTCTCATTGGTATGTTTTAGCGCCACATAAATATGTGTTGTGCCTAAATAATGAAATACAATAAAAGCGAAGTGATTTTTAATAAGATCTTTCCCATAGAGCAATTTGAAACTTCCCGCTGGTTTCTCATGTCTCGATGTGATGAATGGGTTGACGTTCTGATAAAATCAAATAGCTGCAATGGCTTTATCCCCTTGACATACAACAACGTTTAAGAGGCATACATTCACACATTTCAGATACTACTGTAAATTTTGATGTATCAGACGCATTCAGGGCAGAATTTAGCTTTAACGGGGCCCTAAACGTTTTCAGGAATGGGGTAGCTTTTCAAACAACATGGGGGTCAAAACAACTTTTACGTCGGTGGCAAAACAGGCCAGTTTTCAAGTTTCTTACTATGTATGTCTGTTTCCTCTGATACATAAAGCCATGTTTTGTTTCTTTGTTTTTTTTAATACTCCTGCTGTTTTTAAGTGTGGTATAGAATAGATATTCTCACAAATTGCCGAAGGAGAACAGTCGTCTTTTTACTAGTTTGACGATTGAGTCATTATATTAAAAAACACCATTTGTAAAACAGAAGAATCCTTAACTGTCAAGCACTTCCAAAACTCGCTGGTGCTTGCAACAGCTATCCCTAAAAACCTAAGTTCGTTCCATTCTAAAGCGCCGAAATTCCCCTAAACTTTACAAGAGATTTCCAAAAATTTGTAAGATTGAAACAGCGATGACTTCTTCTGGGCTGACTACAATTTCCAATTCCTCTTTCGTCTTCTGTCGTAAAAACCGTGTCACTGTGGATTGATGAATTCAGGATGAAATCATTCCTTATCCGTTTATAAGAGTTTCCAGTGTTTTCTTGTGTTTTTTTTGTCCAGAGTATAACTTATAGCTTTTATTTTTCCAAATTCCTCTGACGGATTTTTTAAAAGTTTATTTAAATCACCAAAGTGGGTCATAAGTTTTAGATTAGAAGATTCGTCGTTATCGTGAATTTTTTAAATAAACACCTAAGCGGAAATGAAAAGTGCAACTATATACTACTACATAAAGTATTAAAAATGTTCATGAATAGGTACTTAACAAACTCTTAACAGATAAAGAACTGTTTCAACATGTAAAAGTTTGAAAGATTGTAAAGACACACGTTAGACATAAGGATTAAAAAACCGTTACTGCTCTATGTTGACAGCTATCGAACTGCTTGGTATACATTACTGAGTGCTTGGGAATATTCTCTAACGGATACCGTAGATATTAATTTAAAAATAGCTTTTTAAATGTTAGCAGAGAGCGTTGTATCTTTTTCTGTGTTTGGGCCTAACACTGACCCTTGGGTCAAAGTATCCCGCGTTTACGGTACTGAATTCGAGATTAAATAAATAGCAAGTTATGAAACACTTAAGTCACAAAATCTTACCTCGAGCAATATGTTACAGCAAGTAAGAACCGCCATTTTTATGTATTTAATGCAGGATGTAGCTAGAAGCTGAATTTGACACATTGACATTTTGACATCTCCCTCCCATTTGTCGGAAATTTCAAAATGCAAGGTTTGTTGCTAGACTTTTCCAAATTTTCAAGGTTTTCAAGCACTTGAACATTAAATTTATTTTTCACGTACTTAACTTTTTTTTGAGAAACATGCAATTTTTTGAGAGTTAAAGGCCCCCAACAAAGCCGGGATCCTAAGCAGTAGCTTGCTCAGGTTATAAATAAATTCAGCAATAGATGCATAGTTTTTTAGTCAAGTAATGTAATTTCAATAAAGTTGTAGGTATATCTAGTTCAACATCTATTGGATTGCAACATTTGACAAAATTTATTGCATTGTATTATTCTTTTTGGTTTGACTTAGGTAGAAATAAGCTTTGTTGTACCGCAGTTATTTAATACTGGGTACAAACCCTATTTATTAATTTGAGCTTCACAAGAAAGTTGTATGAAAATTTCACAGGTGAGCATTGGTTAAAATGTGCTGCATAGATTTAAAACAATGCACATTAGACATCACTACATTCTGGTAAAATAAGGAGATAAAAGATACGAGTTTGTTAAAAAGAGATTCTAAAACAGATAGTTTCTTGAAAAACCCTCAAAATTTGTTGAATCAGGGAGAGAGAATGAAAACTCTCTCTTTAAGGGGGTCTGGGACACAAAAATCGTCAAATTTTGCAATTTTTTTTTATCATGTGAAAAATTACTCCGTGTTTTTCTGCTTAAGAGGACGTTTGAATCTTGTTTCTATCTTAAATAGAATGAAAGATATAATTATTTTTGTTTCATGCACATAGCTAATGTGTACTTTGTAATGTAACTTTAAAACTTTAAACGCGTTTTTCTCCATGATGCAATTTTTCCAGATTTCTTGCATTCAAACTCTTATAAGTCAGGAACCGATAAAGATAAAGTAACGAAACTTGGAGCATGTCTTTTTCAAACAGTTTACTTTAAATTTTATTCAGCGAATTTGAAAAAAACGTTTACTGCAAAAATTATAATTTTTTTAAAAAAAAGTATCTTCGAATTTTTCGAAATTTTTCTTCAAACACTTTTTATTTTTTATTGAATCATTATTTTTAAAATCGCCGAATAAAAATTAAAGCTTAGATATTTGTGCGTAATTTATTTTAAAAAAATTGAAAATTGATCAAGAATATTTTGAGTTATAGCAATTTAAAGTAACCCCTTTTTTTTTAAAAAAAACTAATTAAATTTTAATAAAAATTTTTTTTTTCATATTTATGTCATGATTTTGCTTATTAAATAAATGGTGAATCAGTGCAAAAAATTTCAAAACTCTAAAGTGTATCATAAAAAAAATTTCAAAATATGTCCTGGACCCCCTTAAGAAATATAAACCGCGGATAATACGAAACACTTAAAAAAAAAGAAGAAAAAGAAACTGATACAAAGTTTAATTTTTGAGAGAAGTGTGATTTCAATATCGAGTGTGTTGTGAACTGTGTTATGACGTAAGTGTCAAGAAGTTCATGCATCTTAGATTATGGGATATCATTTCATTTAGACATCGCAAGGAAACTTATGAGGAAGAACGTCGGAAAACCGTTTTTAACAGGAAAATGCTGAGCAATACATCGAATTCAATAATATTTCCGCTTTTTATTTTTCTAGCACCAAATATAAAACGGAGTCGGGGCAAAATTCAAAGCTTATCTAAGGTTTGTTTAAAAACAAAATGAAATTTTCCGTCTAGTCTTCCTGGAAAGTTTATTCCTTAGAAATCGATCGTACAAATGCTAAAGATGATCCTCTTTTTTGAAAAGAAATTTGTTTTTCCTAAATTTCCTTTAAAAAAGAGCTTTTACTGAAAATGTGCTTTGAATAATCTGCTTTTCCAATATAAACTTCTAACAATAGTTTAAAGATTTTAAATGCAGATTGTTTTGTAAAGAGAGTAAGAGAGAACATGAGACTGTCTGGTAAATCAGACGATGAATGATTGAAAAGATTGTAACAAGGATCTTTGTTGGTGTGGATGTTTTTCCCGTAGCATATTTTTCATCTCTTTTTTAAAAGCCTTTTTTGCTTAACTTGTTTAAACTCAAAGAAAAAAATCATAAAATAAATACTTAAACGTGTGATCTAAATCTACAATCCTTTCTAAACAATAATCTTATTTAAAAGAAAATTTTTACTCTTCCGAATTAAGACTTGAATCCATTAAAAAAATTGTATTCGTGTTTGCTTTTACACTGAAAAAAAATTCCGATACGTTACTGATTATTTCCGTGGAACGTTGCGAGATTTCGCGAGTTTTCACCAATTTCCTCGTAAAATCAAGTATCTTTGCAGAAAAGTTTCCTGAATTGCTTCAAGTTGCCAAAATGCAGATTCCTCACTGGTGTGAAAAATATTTTTAACTACCAGTTTAAAGATTAACTGAGTGTATTTATTAAGAGTTTCATCTTTAGTCCTATTCCGGCTCGTCCAGGGTGACTAAACCCCAAATGGGAGTGAATAAGTCTCTGGATAGCTGCAGCTTTGCAAGACAAGAATTGCAGGCATGGGGGATGCTTGGTTCTTACTTGCAATTCTGCCTTTGCTTTGGCCGTGGCTGCATTGATGCTTCTGGAGCTTTCTTAGTAACTCTGGAAGGGGTCTAATCAATTTTAATAAAAATACCGAATTTCTTCTAACTAGCTTTAACCGGTGAGATTTTCATATTCTTCAGAGAGATTCTAGACTAATTTCAGGGAGGTTACTGGTTTTTAGTGGAAAACGTTCCTGGTTTTGTGCGATATGTTACTGGCAGAAATTGGGCACACCAGATGCCCATTATTTTCCAGGAATTTTTTAATGCGTTTTCTATCGCTCTTCCAGTACACATGTGTCCCATTAAAATGAACAGATTTGACTAGTTGTGTCCCATTGAATTCTTGGACTTTTTTCTCGGAAAGGAAATCAGTACAGTCATTCAGCAGCCGGTCTGGATATTTTTATGCCACCTCATATTTTTTTTGCATTGTAGTATATTTAAAATCATAAAAAGTAGAAATCTTATTTTATAATCTTGTCAGTAAGAGTGCATCCCCGGATCTTCTAGTTTTTTTCTGAGTCAAATAAACGAAAAAGTATGAGGTGGCACAAGTTATCCGGACTGGCTCAAAGGTATCCTGAATGACTGTTGAAAAGGTTAAACTATTGTTATATCGATATAAAAAGTGAATAGTATTTGCAGCAATTTCACTCTCAAGTCGAATAAACATGATTTTTAAACTTATGTTCGGTGCGTAGAAAAAATGTCAAGAAATTGTTGATAAATCAACTGATGGCACGAAAATATTCCGAAAAGTGTCAAGTAGCGAATATGTCAGACGAATCAGCTGTTCTGAACCTTGGAATAAGCACTTTACCTGAGAATCGGTAAAACACGTATTAATAGATAGTATTTAGAAAAGTTGTTTATTTATGTTTTGACCTTACTTTCTATTTTTTCTCTAAATATATCATCTGTAATCGTTTCCTGCTAAAATGCCAAACATGTGGGTTATAAACGCATTTGGCTTGCGTGTGACAACAAGTCCTTAAACGTGAGCTGAAATTAGATTGCATGATGCTGAAGTCGAAAGCGAAGATCAAGAGTTGGATGGCGTTTTGCCAACCAGGAGTAAAATCACTTTAGAAGCAGTTTTTCATTCTTCAAAGGGTTTGCCTCCTATAAAACAGCAATAGAGGTCGAACCATTGACGCCATTCTTCACTCGCATATTGAACGACTCATTTAAATGAATGATTTTCTCCTTACTCTTGCCTAAGTATTACACATGTTTGGCAAGTTTTCTTTTTTAATATTAAAGGCTTGACTGCATACTGTAAATTCATATTTCTCTGAATATTTTTTGTCTACATGAAAGGAGCAGTCTCTTTCAAAACAGATAAATGATGCGAATGAAGAAACACCTTTTTGCACTTTATTGACAACCGCAGTTTCGTTTTCTAGAAAATATCAATACGTAGAATAAACTGGGACAGTGCGCAAGATGATAATTAAGGCTCCCTCCCCTTCTTTTAAGAAGTTACTTTTATTTTAAAACCTAAACCCTTAGATTTATTTCTGAAACATTCAAAAAAATTCTTATTTTCTTTACAAAAATAAGCTTAAATAAACGAATTTAAATGATAAATATTTGAAAAACGCATACTTGTAATCATACTTTTATAATGTCTTCGGTTCGGTTTCATAAAACTGTTTAACAGGTTTTCAAACTTGTGGGGACATTTTTATGAAACTTAAGTGTCTCTTTAAGTGGTTCATCCTATAGTATGGAAGTAAATTATTCATTCATATTAGCTAGACATGGCCATTTTCAACCATTATCCAAAAAGGAGGTTCAGAATATTCGTCGGGGACTTTTTATGCGTGTTCTTCGATTATTCGAAGACACCTGCATCGATTTGAAAAATTATTTTTTCGTTGAAAGGTTATTCTCTCTTCCCAGGTAGTCCCATGGTAATTTGTCTGGGTTTGATGTGGGGTCTTGGAGAAATCCAGGAAAGACTTTGAATTTTGCACGTTATGGCTGCGGTCAGGCAAATAGAAAACTCACGTCAGGGGGCGGTTCAGCCGCAAACGGTGCATTTTTACGGTGGAGGTTTTGTCTTCGTCTTGAACGATGTTTAATTCTCACGGTGTAGGGATGATTAATTTTCAGTATTGCCTGTTAATTTTAATCTAACTTAGGTCATGACGAGTTAGACATTTAACATGTTAAACAAGTTAGACATTTAACATTAAATCCATTCACTGTCAGTTCTCTAGTAGTATTTTTATCTTCATCTGTAACGGGGTTAAGTATAGAGACATAACACCCGGACCGATTAGGAAAATTATTATTATTATTATTATTATTATTATTATCATTTATTTATTGAAAGAGTCTATTTCCCAGGTGGTCCCATGGTCATTAGGTCAATATCTGATGATGGGATCCTAGAGAACTCGAGAAAACTCTTTATGGGAACACTTTAAATCGATTTGGTTTTCTTTTCTTTCTTTCTTTTTTTATTTTTGGTGTCTCGTGCATTTGCTTTCGAAAAGCGTAATTTGATAAAGTCGAACTGATGGCGAAGGCAATTTTCTTTGTACATAATAGCGCATTTAAAAAAGCCTTTCTCCGTGGTCTTCGGAGGGCTCTCTAAGACGCCACTAAATGAATTATTTTTAAATTAAAAAAAAAGTCTTCAAAAGACACACAGAAACTAAAAAGCAGAAAATGATTGGCCACACGTACATTCGATTTCCGACCCAAACCTTTAAATCCAATTTATTTTACAATTACAGTAAAAAAATCAACTAAGCTAAACACCAAATTATAAATTAAGCACTGATTTTAAAACGATACGATAAAATATTTTAATACTTAACTAATTATGTACGATTTTATAATTTTTAATCACACAGGAAGTCTACCTCCTATAAACTACTACCTAGCCTAACTGGCTAGATGAAATATACCAGGCAGCCCGGTTATCACATTCTGAGATTGTAATTTCGTTCTTATTAGAACTCCTCAACCGGGAATAGTGAATAACCGAGCTGAGGCAGATGTCATCTCATTAAGGGAACCGGGACGTTCTCGGCAACGAAAAGAGTCAAATTTTTAGTTGCAAATCACGAGGTGTTTATTCGTTTTAAAATCAAGTGTGACTTAAAAACTATTGTGTATAGAAAGAATGTAATCTTCTCATAATAAACCATTAACAATATTTTTTTTTCTTTAAAGAATATATTTTTGAGTAGTAAATAGAAAATATATAGTTGCACGATAATTTGAAAAGTTATTACTGCAAATAGGTACGCTTAGCAAGTACAATTCTGAATTAAATCACTCTAAACTTCAATACTATACAGGCAAAAGGTCACAAATTACAGTGAACCTATTATTTTTCAGTTACCTTCAAATTAAAAAACCATAAAAAATGTTAAAATATAGTATTTCATAAAATCCCGAAAAAGTACGATATTTTTCACTAAAATTAGCCTCCTAAAAATACAATAGTACCTAAACAAAAGTAAAAATATGTTTAACACATGCAAAATGCTTGTATATGTTATAATACAAAGTTTCATAATCATACATTGATATGAATTTTATCTAAGCGTACCTAAAGTTTAAAAAAATGTGTTTTCTGAAAAACGGGAAAACGTGTTGACCTTGACAATGCTGGTAAGCGTGCGATACGCTTCCCAAACTGCTTATGCCGAGGCATTTTCGAAGTTTACGTTGTGTAAATAGAAAAAAAGAGTAAAAGTAACTGAATCATGAAATATTTGATGAAAGAAAACTGTTTTCTTTGTCAACATTCAATCCAGATACCGTCCCTTTAAAAGGGGCGTGGCTTTTTTGTTTACATTTTAAATAGTAAATTAATTAGCTTTCGGAATTTGATACACACACAATATATACATTTTTGTAATTAGGGAAGTGTCCCTTATTCTATGCAGCTAAAATTGAAAAATCGATTTTTTGAACGTATAAAACGTCCCGGTTCCCTTAAAGCTGAGAGTGCTAACAAACGGGTAGATAAATTGAACTTATCTCATCAGCGAGTGTCCGCTGCATGGTGCGGTTCGACCCGTGAATTGAAGGCAAAGTATTCTACACTGAGGAGTTCTAGTAAGAACGAAACTGCAGTATCAGGATGTGATAACCGGTCTGTCTGGTATATTGCATGTAGTTCTGGGCCTTAGCCCTGGCTGAGCGGTGGTAAATTACTGCTAAAAACCGACTAGGTTTGGTTTTAAAGACTAATTTTGTGTTTAGTTAAATTTTCGTGTTTAATAATTGCCAAGTTCAGGATTCGGTAGATAGTTAGGTTAGGTAGAAGGTGATTATAGAGTCACCGACACCAAAAGGGGTAAATCGTACGTAATTAGTTATGTATTAAAATTGTTTATCGTATAGTAATTAAAATTAGTGTCTATTTTGTAATTAGTTGTTTGTTGGTTTTTGTACGGGGATTGTAAAAAAAACTTGATTTAAAGGGTTGAGTCGGAAATCGTGTGTAAATGTAACCAATAATATTTTGCTTTTCAGTTCCTGGGGATTTTTTGAAGGTCTTTTTTTTCATTAAAAGATAATTCATCAAAATTTTGATTTGAAAGGAATAGCATTATTGTCAGGAATTCAAAAAGTCTTTATCTTTTTTTTTACAAATAACATGTCTAGCATGAGGATCCAAAATAAGGATCCCCATTATTTCTGTTTCAAATTTGTCGTATTTCTGATCCATTTCCATGTGTGCAACGTCAACACTATTTCACGAACATTCACTTGAAATCAACGTTTCTTTTTTTCATTGTGAAATTAATACATGCTCTTGTTTGCATAGGAGAGGGGAAAAAAGCAAAACATTAAAGACGATTTGATATCTTGCAAAAATAAATTTTAAAATTAAGATAAGTACAGAAAAAACTGTCTGGAAAGTGTCTGCTCAAATCTTTCTTTCCCTTTAATAACTCTTGATTCAATAAATCGATCGAAGCAAAACGTTTTTTGCCCTAAGGATCTAAAACAACATCTATTTAACACATTTTCGACTCGAACAATTTTGGCTCAATTTTGACCAGTCAAAACAAAAAGAAACAAGTTGCCTCCCATATAGAGATTTGCAGATATGTAAAGCCTAACATTCTTCGAATAATTTTAATTGGAAAGATATTCTTGAAGCGGAATTATTTCTAAAAAAGAAATTTTTATACGCTTGTTTTGAGAATCTTTGAACACCTGTAATGTTTTTTAACCTAAGTGCCTACGCTAAAAATTCAGACTTCCTTTTTTCTGTTCAATCGATGCACTAAATATTATTTTTACCAGTGAAAAACCAAGAATCATGCAAAAATTCTGAATTTAATTTTAGCCATTATTTTAAAAAATAAAAAAAAAATGTTGATAAAAAGCAAATTGCTTTTATTGTTGGAACTTGAATTCAAATAGTTTAGTTTCTATGAAATATAAGCAAGAAAAATTGTTTAAAATAGGATATAGCGTTATTTACGATCTTAGTTTTTACACTGAAGTGCGAATTCTTTACTTTCATTCCCACTCTTCAATATTACTTACTATAATTCACTTTTCTTTAAGCAGCGAATTAAGAGGAAAACGAAACACTGGAATAATCTTTAAGTTTTATTATTATTATTATTTAGTAATCTTTTTTTTTTTTTAAAGGCATTTTAATATTATCCGGTTATAACTAAGTGCTTTAGGGAAGCATTGTCAAAAAACCTTATTTTACTTGATATTTTTTCTACTTACTCACATTCAAAACGTTACACTGGGGCGCAGTTATTTTTTTTTTTAATTAAAATTCATCAATAAAGTTTTCTTTTCTACTTTTGAATGCCGCATTAGTGTAGAAAAATAGTGTTCATCACTTAAAAAAATTTCAGAAAGAAAAATCAATATTAATTAGAATTTACAGAAACATAATGCCTACCAGTTCGTGTCGGTAAATTTAATATCATTTTCAAATCGGTAATTTTTTTTACATATGTAAGACTTTTTTTCAAATAATTCTTTAAACTTTTAAAATTGTGCATTTTATATGTTTTTGTGAGTAATACATTCGACAGAAAAGTATGGCTTGTTTTAGAAAATAGATGTCTATATACGGAAAAGTAGGTTCGTTAAATTCTTGACGAACTTCTTGTTCATCTATCTCATGAGGTGTTGTGGTATCGTATGCTTATTTGAGGATGGTTTCTATCCTATTTTCTCTGGTTTTAAGCACGACAAAGCTCCAAACTTCAGAATTTGTCACTTAATTTAATTTTTTACAACATCTTTATTTTTACCTTTCGCCCTTTTTTTTCAATAAATCAAACTTCTTTGGCGTCATCTGTCTTTTTGACCATTCAGAGATAGTACCTTTATCGAGAAATTGTCGTCAGTTGCAACAATGACGAGTTTATTGATGGAAATATCTTTGCTTCTAGAATCATTATGTACGAGAAATGTTATTTTTTCTTTCCTGATAGAGTAGTGTCACTGTCAACAGCATCACAGCTTCATTACATAAATCAATCACTTGCATATTCGTTTGTGATAAGTTCATCATCATTGCTGTCCAGAAATAACGATTTTCGTATCATATTTTTTGCCATAGCGAACTATATTATTTCTCTATTCCAACAACAGAATGAGAACCAAAAATATTAAATGCTCAAAATACTCATAAAAGCGTGTTTAACCGCGAGAATACATTAGTTTAAAACTGATGAATTTACATTTTACACACAATATAGTAATTTGACAGTCACTGATGTACATAAAATCATTTTTAAATCCAAAAATACGGCAGTTAGTTGCTGATTGATGTACATTAAATCATTTACCGACAAACGAACAACATTTTGTAGTATAGTGATACATGTCAATGTTCATGTATCTGAAAGTCACTCTCGAGTATGCAGGGGCGGACTGGGTCCCTCAAAAGGGAGCTAACCTTGGGCCTCCAAAGGGTGCAAAAAATAAAAGAATAAAAGAAGGTGGGAAAACAAAGGTGTAAAAAAAAAGGAGAAAGAAAGAAACAACGATAGTACACAGGTTTATGGATTTAAAAGGAAAGAAAAAAAAAACGAAGTGAAGTCGCGCAGGTTTGTTAGCGCAAAAAAAAAAGGAAGTTGCACCTAGAAATGAAAAAATAAAACAAATTTAAAAAAATAAATAAATGAAGGTATTAAGGCTTGAGGGCGTATAGGTGGGAGGGTGCATCGATCCGTGGCTCAGTCCCCCCCCCCCCTGCGAGTACACTAAACTTCGCTTTTGAAAGGTTCATCTGCGCAACAACAAAAGAAAATAAATTAATAAAAAACAAGAGCTGTTCTACTGCTGCCTTTTTTATTTATCGTTTGAAAAATTTAGTTTAGGTTTTATCATCACTACTTAGTAATAATAATTTTGAATATGAATGGGCAAAAAAGAAAAAAAAAAACTATGGTCCTACGTATGGTATTAAGCTGTGGTTCGACAAATTTTCGCTGTTGACCATTCAATTTTCAAAGTTATTTTTAAAAGATCTTTTGTGTGAAATTTTCCAGCACTTTTTGCAATCTCGTCGCGTTTTGTTACATGACATAATGTAATAACGCGCATTGAAATATAACGTGCTTCTCCTTTGTCTCCTGAAAAGCAGAAATTTGATATCACTTAAGTAGGAAAACAATTTATACGGCTTAAGAAAAGTCTTTTTTTTTCCCTTAAAAAAAGTTTCCTAAGCACCTTTCTTCTCTTTTTAGACAATAAATAAAATAAGGTGGTTTTCTGTTCATCTGAGTTCACTGAAGTTTTAATTCTTGATTCTTTGAATTTTTATTTCCAAAAAAAAAAAAAAATCCAAAAATTTAAAGTTTATTTCTTAACGTTAAGAAAAGCATTGGCTAAGTACATTTTCTTTTGTAGTTTTTATTTAAAAAGTATGTTTAATGCAAGAAGAAACTGCATTTATTTTGGGTACGCGTAGTTACTTGAATATTAGATAAATCATTATTTTTAATGATCTCGGTTAAATGACATTTTCGCCCCTTTTTGCTGTCCTGACAGGCGAGGGGATACTGTCATTATGAGCAGAACGATTCGCTCAACAGCGACAATAGTCACACATCTTATACATTTAAAGAATCCTGGTAATTATTGATCCTAGGGTTTGAATTCAATGCTCTTTCTTGCCAGAATACTAACACAAAGTTAGCTGACATAACTGGTGCTAGACTACATACGAACGATACAACTAGGTCTTCATTGGTCGAGATTTTAATTCCGTGGGAATTTTTGCAAATTAGATGGAAATGTAGACAATTTGCGTATGAAAATAGAAGTGGAAGTCTTAAGGGCTGTCACATTGTTTTGCCAGATTAACCCTGAGCGTTATTGTTAGGGGCATTGTTACCCGTTTTAGAAAACTGCACTTATAAGGTGATTGTGTGGTAAAGTTAAATGGTAAAATATTTTCACTTTCCAATGTAGTCGAGCATTATATAGTTGATTTCAGTCAAAAAAAAAAAAATTAAAGATCAGAAGATCAAGTTAAATAATAATACAAATAATTTTCAACAGTTCATACACACATATTGTAATGTTTTGTGGTTCAACAAAAAATAATGTCCTTACAATAAAATGTAATTTTTGTAATTAACGTTTTAAATATTAATTGAGATCAATGGATGTCCAATGCACTGCTCATTTAGTTAATACAATGCATGTTCTGATTTCAAATGTTTACTACAATTTGTTGCGTACACGCGAGGCAAAATGAAGTATTTCATTTCTTTATCTATTTCATTTATTAATTCAGTCACTTATGCGATCATTCATTAATCACTTCATTTACGTTCTTCTATTTGTTCATTCACTCCCCTTTTTTTCTTATTTATGCACCATTTTATTCACTCATTTATTTTGTCTCATATAGTAATTCATTTACATATTCGTTTTTCGTTTCTTTATTTTTTTCTTTGTTCATCAATTCATTTGATTCGAAAACTTTTAATAATCAAATCGAAAATAATTCACTAGAAACAAATTTTTTTCTCACTTTGCCCAATGAAAAAACCCTTGATTTCCCCGTTAGTTTGAAGATACATATTTACTGCCAAAAACCCATAATAATGTTTCAATGCCGAATTTTATTATGAAATAAATTGTTCTTTCTTTATGAACTGTTATTTTCAAAGGAAATTACAAATACTTTCGTTTCGATCTTAACTATTTGATTGAAAATCACAGTAATTATTACGCTTAATAACGTTTTTTAATGTATTGTGGCATTGAGTATAAATAAAATGGCATTAGTATAGCTTAAAATCCTGATTTTTTCGAATACTGCTCTTTTTTTTCTTTGCGATACACCATTACTGTCACCAGTGAGAGAGAAAAATGTTTACTGTAGGAAGTGAATGTTTTTCTAATCAATTGTTAAATGTTTTCTTTTTTTCCCCAGGTAGCGGCAAATCTTTTGGTTTTCTTGGGAGTGAACATAGTTGGTCTTTTTGTACACAACTTGATGGAACGAGCTCAGCGAAAGGCTTTCATGGACACGCGAAATTGCATTAAAGCACGGCTTGAGATGGAGGATGAGAACGAAAAGTTGGTAAGTGCCTTTCTTTCGATCCTGCAAAATTTTATTTTCTTCCTTATTTGCACACATTTTCAGTATGTCACACAAAATTCGCATTAGATAAAATTGCTGTTTTTAAAACCTTACAGTTGAGTGATTCCAAAAATAAAGCTTTTTATATCAAAAAAAAAAAATCGCGTTTTAAGCGACTTGCAAAATGAGTATATATATATATATATATATATATATATATATATATATATATATATATATATATATATATATATATATATATATATATATGGTAGCATCCCATGTCAATTCAACAAGGGCTGTAACATGATGGTATCGGATTTTTTTAAATTTAACATTTGTTAAAATTCATAAAAAAATAAGAAACACGTTTTTTTTTGCTTTTCCCGAAAAAATTCCTGGACGGAGATACAGGCCGCCAAATATGCAGTCCTGTCATGTTTTCTCACTTGGGATTTTCTTCAAAGTCTTTAAAGTACATTATCTCAGAGACGGTAGAACATATTTTGTTGCAGTTTGTTTTATTTGAATGGATATTTTTTCTTGTTTAAAAAAATATGCAACATTTTGAAATGTGTGCTTTAGTTTTTTTTCCAGTCTTTTGAAGAAAAAAAGTTTTTTTTTTTTATTTTTCTCAAATATGCCAATTTTGACAATTTTCACTTTTTTACAGTTTATTAGTACCACTGAGCACTACGTTCCCTGAAAAGAAGAGCTTCCACTTTTTCGTTTATCATATTTTATAGGCATTTGAAAAAATGAGGGTTTTTAATGAACCTTTATGTATAGGCAGACATGAAAATTCACATTTTTTCCCCACAGCAAGTGGCCAGAAAACACTTTTAATTCAGTCATATAGCGAAACTTTCATTTTGAGTCGCCATTTTATTCAGGATACTGAATTTAGTTAGAACAAGATGGCATATTGCGCTTAACTATTCTTTCGGCGTGCTACGCTGAAAGGTTGCGTGGGAAAATGCAGCGAATCGGTTGGAGACCGCGTTCTTGTTTTCATAAAAATTAAAACTCCTTGATAAAGTAGACTTAAAATGAAAATTTCCCTAGATAACTTAATTAAATGTGTTTCCGGCCACTTGTTGCGAATTGTTTTTTTTTTTTTGAATTTTCAGGTCTGCAAGTACGTAAAGAGTTCCTTAAAAACCCTCATTCTTTCAAATGCCTCTAAAATCTGTTAAACGAAAAAGTGGAAGCTCTTCTTTTCAGGGAACATAGTGATCAGTGGTACTAATAAACTGTAAAAAAAAAATGAAAATTTTTGAAATTGACATATTTGAGAAAAATGAAAAAAAATATTTTAAAATGTTTTTTTTTCAAAAGACTGTGGGAGAAAAACTAAAGCACACATTTCAAAATGTTGCATATGTTTTTAAACAAGAAAAAATATCCTTTTGAAAAAATAAACCTCAACAAAATATGTTCTACCGTTCCCGAGATAATGTACTTTAAAGATTTTGACGAAAATCCCAAGTGAGAAAACATGACAGGACCGCCATTTTGGCGGCCTGTATCTCGGTCCAGGAATTTTTCTGGGCAAAAAAAAAAAAAAAAAAAAAAAAAAAAACATATTTCTTAATTTTTTTTAATGAATTTTAACATATTTTAAATTCAAAAAACCCGATACCATCATGTTACAGCCTTTGTTGAATTGACATGGACTCTACCATATATATTTTCGTTTTTCCATGTTTGAGTATCATCGTAAAAATTTTCAGATGTAACCTAATGTCTCAAAAACGATATTTTATTTCTTTTTTAACCTTATTTTCTTTGGCATTATGTAAAATCGAGGAAAATGCTGGGAAATTGGAAAGAAATATTTTTCGCTCTGCTGTATGCTTTCTCAAATGAAATGTCGTTTGAATTCCCTTCATTGTGATACTTTATATCCGAGTGTTGGTTAATGTATAAAATTAAAGCCAGTAGTTATTGCTTCTCGCTCAAAAATAGGCAACAAGTTCTACGTTTACGTTTTTACTTCAAAATGATTTATTTTTACAAGAATTCAGAAATGTCGTAAGACATTCATTTCAAGAGAGCTGTAAACGACTTTATTTACAATGCAAATAATTTGAAAATATTTTTTCATTGTAAATTTTATTTTTAAATTTTATTTATTTATTTATTTTTTTTTTCTTACGAAAGAATAGAAGGGAAAATTATTTTTTATGGAAAGCTTTAAAAAGGTGTCTTTGAAGAGTAATGTAAAAATTATTCTTATTTAAATTGCTTATTTATTATTATTATAAATACTCAATATTACGAATAACTTTTGTTGTAATTCAGTCGAATAATTTGCTTTTCTAATACATTTTCGACTAACGTTTTAATATTGACGAGCAGTTTTCTTTCCCCTTTTTTTTTAATGTAAGAGAGACCAGAAGCGGATACAGATTACCATTTTTAAGGGGGGGGGGGGTCATGCTAAAGAATGCCCCCATGGACGAACCTACAGTTTTCGGTATGAATTTTTTTTCTGAAATTGCTTGACTGCCAGCACAAGCACCAAATCGTCCAGGAATCGTCCCACCACTTGGTATAGCATAAACTTTACTAATTAATTTTATAAGCATTGAAAAGAAGTAGTGCTTCAAATATTTACTTTTTAAAGCTTGAAAAGATTACCGAAATCGTTTACATATTATTCATAAAATGTTTGAACACAATGAGGACGGATAATATTGCCGACATTTTAGGGGCTTATGACCCCCTTGACCCTCCCTTTGTATGCCACTGTGAGGGGCCTTTTTGGGTAAAATCTTATTCTAACTTTTAAACAGTTATCTTGGAAAGCATTTACAACTTAAGGTAATTGAGAGATAGTTAAGTTAATTGATTATTGATTTCTAGTAAGGTAGACTCGTATACTTCTGGCTAACACTTTTGTGAAAAACTAAGTGCTGAAATCCGTGCTTTGGCAATAACTCTGAGTTGGTAAAAATTGCCGCATATGTCCCGGGAGCAATTGATTTCAATCATGAATTACATTGAATAGCTTTGAGAAAACATATTGGAGACAAAACAGAAGACTATAGAATAATTTTCTACTTTACACTAACATTACGGACCAAAGAAAGATTTTAGAGAAATCTGGAAACTGCTGTAAATAAAAAGAACTCTGGTGGCCCAATTTTCGGAAACTTGCTAAGCAAAACGTGCAGTTTTACTCTGTTGTGAAGAAGTGTAGCCTCAGTTTTTATTCTTAAAAGTATGTATCGTGAAAGTATGTATCACCCATGACATAATGGGGGAGGGGGGGCATTTGTTTATATATTTCTTTTAACTTTTAGGTACCCCCAAATTGCTTATTTTCACTTCAATATGCCTATGATGCTTTGTGGCGCTGCCCAAATTCAAGGAATTTAATTACTCAAATTCTTCTTTCAAGAAAAACCATCGCTACATGGCTTGAACTCCTATTGTGTCTATACTTTAAAACTGCTCGTTAGACTCTAACAGTTCATTTCCCGAATGCAGGGATATTTAATCTTCTCGATCAACACGCTTGTACCATCTGGTGTTGTTAATAAGTATGCAAATTAGTTTCATATTAAACTAGCTAATGTTAGTCAATAAGCCAATAACAGTCTGCCCGGAGTTTTCGATTATAACATCGTAAAAACAAATTTATTCGCTTCCAAAAAAAGCAAATTAAACAGCTAGCGCAAAATATTTTTTCTCCCACCGAGAATACTTTGTGTCTTGTATATTCTATAAAGTCATATAATCTCGAAAGACATTATACATTCTAAGTGATGCGTTCAAAATTATATTGATAGACTTGTCACTTAACTCTTTCCTTGGAATTATTCGACAAATGTAATTATTCAGTACTTCAAAATTTAACTGCCAAAGCGGTTATTCTGCTTCGGGAATATATTTTTCAACGCCAACGTTATTTCAAAACGCATTAAATTTTCTCACAAGAACAATATCCGCGGAGAAATGCCGAAAGATATTCAACTCTAACTACAGTTTCTGTACCTTTGAAAGGTGATAAATGGAATTAAATGTTTCTATAGATGTATATTTAGAAACAGAGTTGATAGCTCGTTAAATGGCGGAAAATGAGCAACATTATTTTAATTAAGTTGCTTTTACTACCGTTAATTACTTGTAAATTACTTTGAACTCCGTAAATTATTGAAAATTAACTAGCTTCTAGCGAGCTGACAGTAAAATTGAGTGAAAAAGGTTTACTAAAGTGCGAAAACTTGCAAACGTTCATAGTAACAACGTTAATGTTTTTTGTAGTAAGTTACCGCCCTAAGCCAGGGCTAAGGCAGAAATACTTAAAATACACCACCAGCTCAGTTATTCCAACGAATAACTGAGCTGGTGGTGTATTTTAAGTAAACAACGTTAATGTTTTACAAAAATAGCAATAAGACATTGCGTACACGTGTTTTGGGGTTTCGAGGAGACCCAGATAGGAAGTTTTGTTATCCGCACGCTTATTTTTCTTGCATTGAAAATGGTGATTTGTAACAGCAAACGTGTGTCTGCATTTTTTTTTTTTTTTTTTGCTGATATTTGCAACTTTATCGTCCCTATTATGTTCTAAAAGTAGAGCTTATTCTTGAAATATTTACCAGCTTGGTTAGCAGATTTTCATTGTCCAAGTTCCAAACATTTTCATCGACCATTCAAACACTATCCCAAAGTTTATTTATTTTTCACAATCATGAATTTCTTGCTCGATAGGTGATTGTAATTAGCCAAGAAATATGCCTTCTCGAGCTTTATTGTATGCAACCCTTAAGAAAACAATTCCTTCGGAAATATTAGGATTTGAAATTTTTTTGTAACCAGCTAAAAACAAATATCAATGACGCTTTTGCGTTACACTTCTTCTTCTCTTAAATTTCAATACAAAAAAAGAAATGGTTTCGTATGGACAACTACTATTCTGCTATTAGAGAGCGGATGACGGGAAATGCACTCGTATAT